>NW_008445888.1:0-491 GCF_000622305.1 Nannospalax galili
CTTGTTTTTTGAGACAAAGTCTCTCTCTAGGACCTAGGACTCACTTAGGCTAGGTTAGTTACCCAGCACATCCCAGGTATTGACCTATTACCATCTCCCAAGTGCTAGAATTATAACATATACCACCACTCCCAGTTTTTGACATAGGTTCTGATGATTGAACTCAAGTCCTTCTCCTTGTGCAGCAAGACTGAGCTGTAGTCCTAGCACCATAAACTTCTTTTCTTTATAAGGAACCTCTAGTGTTTTGTTATAACAATGGAAAATTATCTAATACAGACCTCTTCTTCATAGTTCTGTGGCTTTGGACAACTTAACTCTCCTCTCTGAACCTCACTTACCATATCTGTAAAATAATAAAAATTACTCGCTTCATAGAGGTACTGTGAGGATAAAAGGAAATGGTACATGCTCAGCAATGACTATCTACTACAATATGGCAGTAACTGGATATGTGATTATATTTTATTATCATCATTCTATTTTCAACA
>NW_008445889.1:0-491 GCF_000622305.1 Nannospalax galili
TTAACCCAGAACTGATCATGAAACTCCCTACTAGCTAGCTTACATAGAGCCAGAAAGTGCCATGTAGACTGCTAGGTGAAAAAAGACATCGTGGCCTTAACCAGCTCTTGACCCCACATGCTGTAGTACTGACCTGCTGGCAAGATGTGCCCACTGGTGCAATAATGGTATGATAGTTACGGGGATAACCAACCACTTTTTTATTAGACTTGAGGCCTGCTCCACAGAAGGGAATTCATGCCTGGTGCTGCAAACCTGGTCAAAAGCTAGTAACTGAGATCATAGGCCCTAGAACTGTTCTTTTGCTAAGTGGTCATACTGTTCAACTGTAGTCTAACTAATGTTTATACCCATAGATTTTTGCTGCTCTCAGTTTTGATCAGAGAAGCTTCTATTTGCAGTGGGTAATGGTTAATGCAAAGACTCAACTGGTCAGTGGCCACCAGTATAAATAACTCTTGAGTGTTTCACTGTGGATGAGTCATCTGTAT
>NW_008445890.1:0-490 GCF_000622305.1 Nannospalax galili
ATGGTTCATAGCCACCATGTGGGTGCTGGGAATTGAACCCAGGTCCTCTGCTTGAGAAGTCAGTGCTCTTAACCGCTGAGCCATCTCTCCAGCCCCCTATGCTTTGATTTTTAATAAAATAAAATTAAGAGGGCAGGTGAGCTGGCTCAGTGGGTAAAAGTATTTACTGTGTAAACCTGCAGACCTGAGTTCAATCCCCAGAACCCATGGTGAAAGAAGAGAGCCAATTCCCTAAAGTTTGTCCTCTGACCTCTACATGTGTACCACGGCATAAGTGTGACCACACTCATAGACACACACACAATGGTAACAAATAAAAGAATTTTAAAAAGGGGATTAGACTCTATGGTTTCATTTCCTTTCTCCTAATATTATATAAATACATTTTCTTTTTTCTTCTCAGTCATAATAGGAATTATTCTCCTGTATTGTTTTCTTATTGTGCATTTATTTATTTATTTATTTATTTATTTATTTATTTATTTATTTA
>NW_008445891.1:0-491 GCF_000622305.1 Nannospalax galili
TTGACTGCTGCTTTTCCTCCACTTTCTCCTCATTTCTGTCTTAAGTTCCTTGATTCCCCAAATTCTATCTGGCCATAGTTTGCGTTTTATTTTTAAGAAAAGGAAGTCCAATCTTCACATAGGAGTGGCAGTACCATCCTGGTTTTCCCATTTGCCTACTCTGGCTCCCTAGCAAGGCCCTCACTTCCTCCTGCTGCTGACTGGGCACTGCCCATTGACAACCAGCCTCTGTGGTGCCATCTCTCTGCCCCAGATCCCAGACTCCCCACAAACCTGAGGCAGTAATAATATGTATGGCTCTAGTTTGGAGGCCCCACTACTACCCACTATGGGCAGACATGCAGAACTCAGCTTGGAACCCTCCACAAAAGAGTTTTTCCAATCAATGACAATCTTGCTAAAATACATCATATCTTTTCCTTCCTTCACAGAGTAAGTTGAACTCGAGATGCCGTAAAAGGGTACATTGGTTACTTTTATCAAATACACAA
>NW_008445892.1:0-491 GCF_000622305.1 Nannospalax galili
GCAAGGCGGGAAGAGTCCTTACAACTCATTCTCAGAAGAGCTAACAGGGTCCCAAGAGAACTTCTTTCATCCTTTCTGAAGACAGCCCCCAATAACCTAGGGGCCTCCCGCTAGGCCCTACGTCCCAAAGGTTCTGCCTCTCTGCATCACCACATGGAGAACCAAGCTTCCGGCACATTGAACCCTGTGCACAAACCCAAACCACAGACAGAATGAAATGGAAGACTTGGATCATGCAACTGATGTCTCCACCTCAGTGAGGCTGCCACACTCAGCTTCTCTGTCACCTGTCTGTGCCTAAGACAGTCGCAGTTTACACATGGATGAGGCAGAACACTGAGGAAAGATAGTCATCCTCACAGCAACCAGCCAGTGTGCTCACTGGGCGCCTGCCTGCTTGACCACCAGGAGCAGCTGCCATGGTCTCTCCTGAGACCCGAGGCAGTGCAACACTGCCACCAACTTGCTGTGACATCACGACCTCACATCCT
>NW_008445893.1:0-491 GCF_000622305.1 Nannospalax galili
AAAGAAGGAAAAGATAATAGACGAGTACTCATAAAGGCTTTTAAAGAAATTATTTTTAAACTCACATTTTATTTAAATTATACATTATTGACGTGTCTTTCATGTGTTACTGTTTCTCAACATTATTTTGAGGAAGAAGTTCTGAATAAGAATAAACTGTTTAGAAATGACAAAGCATCTGAGTTCCCCGGTATCTCACTGAATTTGTACTTATTTGTAGCACATTTGAAGGTACTATCAAAAGATTTTCACTTCTAATTTTGTGTTCATGTTATCTTGTTTGTAACACATCCAAAAAATATTATTTCCATGCAACAAGAATACCTCCTGCACAAGTGGAGATATGCTGGAACACAAAGGACAGATTGCATTCAAATGTCAAAGCTGTAACTGAAAGATTGAGCTACTGAGTCCAAAACAAGGTGTGCCATCTGTTCCCCTTGCAGCAAACTTAACCATTATCTCAGCATCTGGAATATCTTGTTCCACTT
>NW_008445894.1:0-491 GCF_000622305.1 Nannospalax galili
CACCTGTTTTGTAATTTTTATTGTAAAAGCCTTTCACATCTGGGATAAGTCAATTCCTAATTGGTTCTTTTTTATGCTAAGGTTGTTTTCATAATTTTTCAGATTGTTCATTGTCAATATATACAAATGCAAATAAATTATTTTGAGATAGTGTCTTACTGTTTACCCCTAACTGACCTGGAACTCACTCTGTAGACCAGGCTTGCCTGGAACTCACAGAGATCTGCCTGCCTCTTCTCCTGAGTGCTGGGATGAAAGGCATGTGCCACCATGCCTGTCAAAAAATAATTTTTGTATGTTTATATCTTGCAATTCTGCTGAATTAATTTACTACCTGTAAGATTTTGTGTGTGTGAAATTTTTAATAGTTTTCTACCTATAAAATGATATCTACGGGGCTGGAGAGATGGTTCAGTGGTCAAGAATACTGGCTGTTCTTGTAGAAGACCCAGGTTTGAACCCCAGCACCCACGTGCAGCTAACAACTGTCC
>NW_008445895.1:0-491 GCF_000622305.1 Nannospalax galili
CAGTGCTCCAATATGTCATCACAATGCTCAGTGTGCCTTAACAATGCCCCAAGGTGTCAGCACAATGTGACAAATTTATGTCACAGTGCTCAGTATGGCATCAAAATGTTCCAATGTGAAATCACAATGCTCAGTGTGACATCATAATGCCCGGTGTATCATAACAATACTCAAAGTGGCATCACAATGCTTAATGTGCTCTCACAATGCCCCAATGTGCTATCACAATTTTCCAAAATGTTTTCAAAACGCTGCATTATGACACCACAATGGTCAGCGTGCCATCAAAATGCAGCAATATTTCCTCACAAAGCTCCAATATGTTATAATCCTGCTCAATGTGCCATCATAATGCCCCAGTGTGTCATCACAGTGCCTCAATATGTCTTCACAATGTTCCATTTTGACATCACAATAAGTGTGCCATGAAAATGCACCAGTGAGTCATCACAATGCTCAATGATCCTTCACAATGCTCCAGGGTGCCATTA
>NW_008445896.1:0-491 GCF_000622305.1 Nannospalax galili
TTATTTTTTATTTTTTTATTTAATTTAATGTGTACGAGTGTATTATCTGCATGTATGCAAGAACACCTGTGTCGTACAATGCCCAAGGAAATCAGAAGAGAGTGATTCCTGGAACCAGAGTTACAGATGGTTATTAGTCATCATGTGGGTGCTGGGATCCAAATCCAGATCCCTGCAAGAACAGTCAGTGCTCTTAACTGCTAAACCATCTTTCTAGCCCCCTTGGATACCATTTTTAACACGCATAGTATTGCATCAAAATCATTTGGAATAGTTCTAAACCTGAAGTTCCTGGATATAGCTGAAGCTACACTTCCCTAAACACAGAAGAACATAGACATAAGGTGATTTTCTGTGACCGGACACAGGAGAAATACTCATCAGGAAGATACGGAATAGGTATCCACAGTCTTCAAGTATTATAAAAAGAAAGGAGGAAGATCTCTATGAACTCATAGGTAATAAATTTCAAGATATTGAACAACAAAAAG
>NW_008445897.1:0-491 GCF_000622305.1 Nannospalax galili
TGTGATGAGTGTGGAAAATGGGTAAACAGAGGTGGAGGTAGAGGTGGTGGGTAGGATCCTTAGATGGGTGGGGGAAGTGATGTTGTAGGCAGTGGGCCTCCAGAGAGCTGGGCGGTGAGAGTGGGACCAGCTTCCACAGTGTCCTGGTCTTAATCCTCCCCCAGATTTGAGAAGTCAGGTTCCCAATGCAGAGCTTAGGAACACAGGTAGGAAGCTCTTGGATGGACTCAGACTTGGGACTTCGTAGAGCTAGTCCCTCCTTGAACTCTGGCTCAAGACTCAGCTGGTCCAGAGCCAGATCATGGAGACAGAGCTCTGGGGTGTTTTCCGTACAAAAGATGGCTCTGGGGATTTGTGTAGTTCCCTGATGCCTGTTACTCCATCAGTCTCATCCAACATCACCTCAGCCATTGACTACATCTGGCCTCAGGCCACTGTATCTGCTTCTCTGTTTCTGCTGCTGCCTGATTCTCAGGAGTTGGACCTTCCTC
>NW_008445898.1:0-491 GCF_000622305.1 Nannospalax galili
GCTTCCCCTTCCATGATGGATTCTTCTTGCTCTGAAACCCTAAACCCCAATACACTCTTTTATATGTTGCCTCAGTCATAGTGTTTTATCACAGCAACAGAAAAGTAACTAATACAGAAGCTGGTACCAGAGGGGCTCTCACTGTGAAGAATCTGGCCATGTTGTTTTATGGAGAGATGTGGAAGACTTTGGAACTTTACATTAGAAAAGCAGTTGAATGCTGTAAGCAGAGCTTAACGAATCATTCTAGTACAGGCTCTGCTGAAGATGTTTCAGAGGGAGAGGGAAACAAAGACTTAAACAGCAATTGGGCTATTTTGGCAGAGAATCTGGCTGGCTTCTGCCAGACTCCTAAGAACTCACCTGAGGCTAACTTTAAAAGTAATGGATTAAGTCAGGCATGGTGGTCTTTAATCCTAGCACTTGGGAGTCAGTGGCAGGTGGATCTCTGTGAGATCAAGGCCAGCCTGATCTACATAGCAAGTTTCCAG
>NW_008445899.1:0-491 GCF_000622305.1 Nannospalax galili
TAAGAGACTACTGTCAGCAGCTAAACAAACCCAGGTAGCCTAGAACTGGACCATGCCACACAGCTTACTGAGACTGAAACTTGAAGAAAATCTGAATGGAGCAACGCCAAGAAGATTGAGTTATTAATAAAATTTCTCCCATCAGAGGCAAGCCCAGCACTGGATAGATTCATGGCTGAATGCTACCAAACACTGAAAGGACAGGACACCAGTTCTTCCCAGGCTTTTCAAAAAGCTGCAGCATAGAGAAGAATTCTAAATGCATTCTGTGAGGTCAGCAAGGACACTAGAGCCTGAGCTCTGTAGGTCTGATGAGTGTGGATGTGAAGGCCCTTAACAAAATACAGACCACATCCAGCCCCTCCCTCTAAACCATGACAAAGTGGGATTTATCCCAGCGAGGCAATGGTGGCTTAGCAGCTACAAATGGATAGGTACGTTCATAGAAAAAAGGATAAAACGCACATGGTCATCTCACTAGATGCAGAAAA
>NW_008445900.1:0-491 GCF_000622305.1 Nannospalax galili
TGGATTAAGAAACAAAATCCATCTTTTTGTTGTCTGTAAGAAACCCATCTCGCCTTCAAGGATAGGCACTACCTTATGGTGAAAGGATGGAAAAAATTATTCCAAGCAAATGGCACTAAGAAACAAACAGGAGTTACAACTCTGATATCGGACAAAATAGACTTCAAACTAAAACAAATCAGAGAGATAAAAAGGGTCATTTCATTCTGGTCAAAGGAACAATTGACCAAGAAAATATTACAGTCATTAACAAATAGGGGATTTCAATACCCCACTGTCTCCATTAGACAAGCCAACCAGACAAAAAATAAACAGAAAGACATCTGAATTAAACAATACCGTACTTCAAATGGACCTAACAGACAGCTACTGAATATTCCATCCACACACCAAAGAATATACTTTCTATTCAGCACCCTAAGGAACTTTCTCCAAAATTGGCCACACAATGGGGCATAAAACAAGCCTCAAAAAATACAATGAAAAAGGAA
>NW_008445901.1:0-491 GCF_000622305.1 Nannospalax galili
TTCATTATCCATTCATCAGTTGAGGGACATTTAGGTCGTTTCCATTTCTTACTTATTGTGAAAAGTGCAGCAACAAATATGGATGTACGAGTGTCTCTGCAGTAGAATGAGTCCTTCGTGCCAAGAAATGGTATGTGGATCATATTGTATGTTTATTTTTGGTTTTCAAAGATTTCTCCACACTGATTTCTATCAGTTTGCAACCCCACCAGCAGTGAATGAGGGTTCCCCCTCCCTTCATCCATACTAGATTTGAGTAATTTCTTCTCTTGATCTTATCCATTCTGACTGGGGTAAGATGAAATCTTAGTTTTGATTTGCATTTCCCTAATTGCTAAGGATGTTGAACACTTTTAGGATGTTTCTTAGACATCTTTATTCTTTTGAGAGTTCTCTGTTCACATCAATAGCCCATTTTAAATCTTGATTCTTTGTTTTTCGAGTTCTTTGTATATTCTGGGTATTAATCCTCTGTCAGATGTGTAGCTGGT
>NW_008445902.1:0-491 GCF_000622305.1 Nannospalax galili
TCCTATTCTGAAGAAACTAAACTTTACTGTTCTATAGTCAGAGTTAAGAAATACAGAGAATTTTCCTGCCACTATGGAAAGATTGACACCACTAGAGTTTCCACTGATGGCAGAGCCTCAAGGGTCCTTGATTCAGACACTTTCTCTTTAAAGAGCTTCATCTCTCCTTGAATTCATTTTCCATAAATACACAGTACAATTCAAACTTCATTAATAATAGAGAATGGCTATAAATGACTCCATAACTGACAAGGTTCAAACCGAAAGTAGAGGAAGCTCTCATTTCCAGCAGGTGTCTTCATGTAAGTGGTCAGAACTTTGACAGCTCGAGGCTGACAAGACAGCGCAGCCTTTATATGGTGCTAAAAACCACCACAAATGGCAATACATGTTTTAGGCAAGAAGTTAAATCAAAGAAAGCCCAACCATAGCTCTGGGCTGACCTATTCAGTCCGTGTCACTGCAGAGTAAAGAGGGATGGAACTCCCAGT
>NW_008445903.1:0-491 GCF_000622305.1 Nannospalax galili
TTTATAGGAAACCACCCACAGCTGCTGTGAGTTCATGAGTCCCAGTGACACTATTTCACAATAGTTCTCTCCAAATCTGGCTCTTATAATCTTTCTGCCCTCTCTTCTACAATGTTCCCTGTACCTTGAGAGGAAGGAGTAGTATATAGATGTCCCATTTATAGCTGAATCCTTTATTTTATACACTCTAACTAGTTGTGAAACTATTTTAGCTGTTGTCCAGTGTAAAAAGAATCTTCTCTAATGTGAGGCAGAGATACACTAATATACAGGAATAAAGCTAATTTTTAAAGGCAGTTTGCTACTATGCCTATGTAGCATACAATAGTAGTAGGTTCTCTCCTAGTTCCTATGACCTCCTATGGCTTTCTGGCCAGATTTACAGTCCCAGGCATGAATTCCCTCCTGTGAATCAGGACTTAAATTCAATTAGTAATGTGGTGGTTAACCCCAAGATATTCATCCACTATTGTCCTAATGGGCATATTTTT
>NW_008445904.1:0-491 GCF_000622305.1 Nannospalax galili
CTCTAGATTCCCTACATCCTACCCCTGGCAGTTGAAGAGCTGTGAGCCGGGAATGCACCTCACCAGGGCCTGGTAGATTTGCTTTTCCTGTACTGAAATTTGGCATGGTCTGTTCAGTTGGTTGAGGCAGGCTTTGTAAGAAGCAACCCTGTGAATCATCTCTCTGTAGGGATTCTATTGACATCTACATTATGCTTGTCTAGCCGGACTATTCCTGGGTAGCTGGATCATCCTTATTTTATAGAGATTCTGACTGAATAACTCATGCTCTCATCCTTGAAAGGACTGTTAGAAAGCTTGAGTTCTGCTGTGGCCAACTTCTAGAATGAATGGAGGATCCTTGGCACACATTATTAGATTCCAAACCCATTCTTGACCCCAACTTATTTTACTTTTTCTCTCATATTTGAAAGCTATGTTCTCTTACTAGATTATATTTATCTCTCTTCTCTGGTAATATTTATTTATCTTTTCCTAGTTTTTTAAAGCCT
>NW_008445905.1:0-491 GCF_000622305.1 Nannospalax galili
GGTGTGGATGCTATATACCAACCTGGGGCCTGACAACCCAGAGGTGGTCAATAGGTCAATACAGATTCAATGGCTAGCTAAACCACCAGCCCAGAGCCTGTCAGATCTGTGGACTCAAAACTGTTTTGGCAGATGAGAACACAGCTCTGCTTCCATTTGGCCATAGGCTGTACCAGAACAACACAAGTCTGCCCATCCTTTGCTGGGTGGGGGGGGGCAAGGAGATGTGCAGTGGATATATGGAAGTGCATGAGGATGAGGATTCAGAAAATGTCATGGGAAATTATTGTGGATTACAGACAGCTAAATAAGGGAGTGTCTCCCACCCATGACAGTGTATCCAATATTGCTCTTTCAGAAAACAATACGAGTGCTGTTGTATCTTGCTAATTTCTTTTTAGCATCCCCTTATCTGCTGAATCTGGAGTAGTACTTGCTTGGAATGAATGATGGTTGATCTTCAGCTATCCTGACCACCTTTTATAAAAAAA
>NW_008445906.1:0-491 GCF_000622305.1 Nannospalax galili
CCCCCCCAATTATTTCTGTTTTATCTGTTTTCCTTCTCATTGTTTCTTGTTGGAGGGAGAAATTCAGGCCTCTGCTTCTCAGTTCAGTTCTTTCAGCCCCTAAAGGAGACCAGAGGAGAGAGATATTTCCTTTTGGTCTTGCCTTGCTGTGGCCTTGCAGGGTGGTTTAACTTGAGCTCTCGAATGCAAATACTGTCCCATCCCCCCATCCCTTTTAATAAGTGACATTTTGTTAAATCAGTTATTCAAGGCCTTATCTATATTTCTGTCTGTGCCGGCTTAGTCAAAATAAGAAAGAAAGGGAATACTAGATTTCTTCACCACTGCCCCTCCTCCTTCCCCTTTGAGCAACTCTGCTCAAGATTTCTGATTGGGGAGGGGGCCGTGTCCTTGAAGAAGTAAATGTTTCATGCAGGAAAGTGTGGAGGGCTTCGACTTGTAGGGAATGGTGTTTTTCAGCAGCTGTGGGTTTCCCATTTTTCTTTGTTTTT
>NW_008445907.1:0-491 GCF_000622305.1 Nannospalax galili
TGATCTCGATATTGCACAAACTTCTTTTGTGCTTGGACCGCCTCACCACCTTCTCCCTCCTCTGCGCAGTCCACACGGATGTTTAGGAAGCCCTTCCCATCCCCATCACAGTGGGTGAAGCTCCACGGTTATACTCCAAGGCTGCTCAGGCTTTCTGCCGTCATTGTACTGATCCCACTACATTCCCGCCGCTTTTCAGACTGTCTTTTTGCTAGACTCTGCTCCTTGCAGATGTGCAATACATTCTTTGAGGGAATGAATACACAATTTATGTATTAAACTACTGTATGAATGCATGGTCAAATAAAGAAACAGGATTAGAAATCAACTTCCTATATTATTCTCACCCCCCACACACATACCATATCTTGTCAGCTACAAAATAAAGCTATATTTTGGAGGCCTGTTAGGGAAATTGAAGACTATAGGAAAAAGGGAGTAGTGCCCTGTTAATTCCTTTTAACCTGGTGTTTATTTACTCTTTAAAAAAA
>NW_008445908.1:0-491 GCF_000622305.1 Nannospalax galili
ATAAAATAAAAACAATAAATAAAATATTTTCAAAAGCAGAGTTTTGAGAATGTAAAGTGTTGTTTTGCTTTGGGGGTCTTCTTTTTTTATGGTCCTGAGGATTGAGTCCAGAACTGGATCATTACTGTGCCACTGAGCTACACCCACTCCTAGCCCTTAGCCCTCAGCCATGAGATAGGCACATTTGTGATTCTTGGGAGATGTCATACTGTCCTTGGGAAGTGTGTCTTAATTTGGAGAGTGACTCAAGATATTAATGTTTACTATACATCTTTAAGTTTGTTTGCTGGGTATAGTGGTGAACACCTGTAATTCTAGCACTCTCTAGTCCCAGTAGGCTACGGCAGGAGGATTGAAAGTTTGATCGTAGCCTGGGCTACATAGTAAAACTCTTAGAAAGGGAAAAAAGTAAAACAAATTTGTGTTGTAATGAGAGAAAACAAACAAAAAATAGAAAAGCTCTGCTTGACATCAGCCCCACCCCCTTTTGA
>NW_008445909.1:0-491 GCF_000622305.1 Nannospalax galili
TTTCTGGCATCCTTGACCACATCTGTGACAACTATGTGTTCACAGACCCTTCTATCTTATCGAAACAGCAGTCCAGGTGGGGAGCATCCTTCTGTATCATTTAAAACTGAATTTGCAATATAAGACTCTGACAAGTGGTCAGTGAGAAGATACAGTAAAAATCTTATGTACTTCATATGCTGAAATCCCATCAGCCAGGAGATGTAGAGTGCATATTTAATACCGCAAAGGAAAATTCTGTAATAATAAATTTAGTGTGAAAACTATCGATTTTGCATATGAAAATATGAAAAATTATGGACAACGTAAGGATATAAATTGTTAGTAAAGTGAAATTTTAGAAGTGTGTTTAGAAGGTAACTTTAGGGAAAAAATTACATCATCTTTCTACCACAAAGTATTCATAATAGTTTTAATAATATAAGGCAGAATAACATGTTGAGATTGTGTGACTGTTCAGATGTTAGTATACTAGCATTCAAAACATTAAA
>NW_008445910.1:0-491 GCF_000622305.1 Nannospalax galili
TGTGTCATAATAATACTCAATATGCAATCTCCAAGCTCCAATGTGTCATCACAATTCTACAATGTTCTATCATATTGCTAATTGACCTTAACAATGCAACACTGTGTCATCACAATGTTCAATGGGCCATGACAATGACCCAATGTGACATTAAAGTGTATCAAGGTGACATCACTGTCTTTACAGTGCCATGACAATGCATAATGTGTCACCTCAATGCTCACCATGCCATCAAAATGCCGCAATATGTAATCTCAGTGCTCCAATATGTCATCACAATTCTCCAATGGGATATCACAGTGCTTCAATGTGTCATCACATTGCTCCATGTGCCATCACCATGCCTCATTGTGATGCCATAATTGCACATTGTGCCATTGCAATGATCAGTCTGCCATAACAATGCACCAATGTGTCATCACAAGCACCTATATGTCATGACAAAGCCCCAATGTGTCATAACAATGTTCTATGAGCCATCACCTGTCCCT
>NW_008445911.1:0-491 GCF_000622305.1 Nannospalax galili
TGAGCCACAAGCACTCTGCCCACTGAGCCACAAGCACTCTGCCCACTGAGCATCAAGCACTCTACCCACTGAGCTACAAGCACTCTATCCACTGCGCCAAAAGCACTGTACCCACTGAGCTACAAGCACTCTGCCCACTGAGTTACGAGCACTCTATCCACTGAGCTGCAAGCACTCTATTCACTGAGCCACAGGTACTCTGTACACTGAGCCACAAGCACTCTACCCACTGAGCTAAAAGGACTCTATCCACTGAGCCACAAGCACTATGTACTGAGCTACACGCACTGTACCCACTGAGCTACAAGCACTCTCCGCACTGACAAGGACTCTACCCACTGAGCTACAAGCACTCTATCCCCTGAGCCACGAGCACTCTACCCACTGAGCCATGAGCACTCTGCCCAGTGAGCCTCAAGCACTCTGCACACTGAGCTACAAGCACTCTAACCACTGAGTTACAAGAGCTCTATCCACTGAGCCACAAGCAC
>NW_008445912.1:0-491 GCF_000622305.1 Nannospalax galili
AAATAGATGAATTACATGATTGTAAATTATATTTTAATAAACTATTGTTTTAAAATTATAGTTTTAGGGCTGGGATATAGCTTAATGATAAAACCTATGATCAGGATGTGTCAGGCAGCACCAAAATAAAAATAAAATAAAATAAATTATAGTTTGAAAGTCACCATATGCTCAACAACTTCTTTGGTATCTGAGAATCCTGGGTGCCTACCACACAGGTGCACACATCATCCATCTTCCCACCAGTTACCTGGAGGTAGGCCATGGAACAGAAACACCAGCTGGCTTCAACTATGACTCCAGTGTTTACCAGATAATGATGTGAGATGCATGGCGACCTTCCCTCTATGTAAAGTGAGGATGATAAACCTGCCCTATAGAGTTGTTAGAGTAGCAAATAGCCCCATAAGTTTAACTGGTCCAGACTATAAAATCTCTGGTCTATCTGTTGGAAGACCCACCTTTCCAGTTTTACTGGTCAATCATCTGGT
>NW_008445913.1:0-491 GCF_000622305.1 Nannospalax galili
TGCCTCACTTCCCTCAAAGGTAGACTGCGCCTTGGAAGTGTAAGATGAAATAAGCCCTTTCCTCCCCAGTTACTTTTGGTCAGTGTTTTATCACAGCAGTAGAGATACAAACTAAGACAAAGGGTAACCCATTTCCCCACCCTTTCTGCTTTGACCATCATTCCCAGTCCTTTTGTTTTTGCTTTGCTTTTGGTTGTTTTTGTTTGCTTGAGACAGAGTCTCCCTATGGCCCAGGCTGGCCTTGAGTTCCTGCTTCCACCTCCCAAGAGCTAGGATTACAGGTGTGTGCCTGACGTTATTTGCTAGGCTTTTCATATAGTTTTTTCACTGTACTTGTATTTATCAATCATTCTCATTTATCTTAATTTCATAAAAACTGTCATAATCATCTGTGATGTACTTTCTTCACTTAAATATCATTGCTAAGATTGATTTATATTGTTGCAAGTCATTATCTTAATTTAAAACCTTTACATTTTTTATATTTATTT
>NW_008445914.1:0-491 GCF_000622305.1 Nannospalax galili
TAGATGATAGATGATAGATAGGTAGATGATAAATATAGATAGATGATAGATGATAGATAAATAAATAGATAGATGATAAATAGATGATAGAGATGATAGATAAATAAATAATAAAAGTTGAGTGAATTAATTTAACAGAGAAAATTCTAGACAGACTAGGAGTCAGTCTGTGGTATGGGTAAAGGCCAGCAGCTTTTAGACAAGTTTGTAGCAAGACTCAAAATAAAAATCAGAGAAGAAAGACAAATTTTTAAAGGCTGCAACTAGGCCAGTAGGAAAAAAAAAAAAATGCTGTCAGAGAGGATCAGTTGCTAAAGAGATTAGTGCCATTAAAAAGCAATCAAGAACTTTGAACCAGGGTCATAGGATGGATGCCTGGAAGACATTTCAGAAATTAGCCAGAGCATAGCCACAGCACAGTCCAAAGCATGATGCCACGTGTAAAATGTGTTCTTTGGACAAAGAGAACGGCTCCAGTGTCACAGGCTGGA
>NW_008445915.1:0-491 GCF_000622305.1 Nannospalax galili
AAAAGAAAACAATGCTGACACCATTGCTACAGAATCATATGAGCAGATTCCCAGGAACTTGTAGGATTCTGGTTCCATATGGTCGTGCACCTCCTCCCTGGCTCCTACAATCTTTTCGTCCACTCTTCCGTGATGGTTCCTGAACCTTGGGTGGGTGAAGTTTAATGTAAGAGTCCTAAGCATTTGGCAAACATTCGATCTCTATGCTTTGGCCATTTGTAACCTTTTGTGTTCCTGGCCCACAGCTGAATGAGGGATATTCATTACTGAGAACTGAGAGATTCATCAGCGTCCTCTACTTTACCCATGTTCTATGTTCCATGGGCCTTAACAGGGATGACAGAATACATGGGCTCCAGTGCGTGTGTAGGGGGTATGGGAAGGTGCCAGTGGGTACAGGGTATAAAGATAATTAGGATTGTTTGAGATGTTCTGACATGCACACAATACACGCATACACATAAATAAAAATAAAGCAAAAAATAAAAAAA
>NW_008445916.1:0-491 GCF_000622305.1 Nannospalax galili
AATGACTTGCAAAAGAGATCATTGGGAGATCTTTAGATGAGTACTGGACTTTACCCACCAAACTCTTGTGGGCATTCCTGATTCTACAAGGTTATACACCTCTGATTGTTTTTAGATGAGGAGACCCTGTTACAATCTATGGGTTGGCAGTGTTTTTTACCAAACTGATCACCGTGCAAATGCTTCTTATCCATAGAAATACAAATGAAACCTTTATAGTGAAAATACAAATCTCTAAAACACATTTTCATTCAAATCTTTTTTAATATCTTTTGGGTTTCCTTACTAATTAGCCATTTAAGCAAAGTCTTGGATTGATATTCATGTTATATTTCATGATAGTAATAACTTTAGCATTTGAAAATTATACATTCCAGAATAGGACTGCGAGGTAAATCTCAGGTGCCAGTCACAAAGTTCTACAATGTCCTGCATGCTAGCTCACAAAATATTCAAAACAGCTCCACAAAATGGGAGCACATCCTTCACAG
>NW_008445917.1:0-490 GCF_000622305.1 Nannospalax galili
AAAGAGAAATGCACAGAAGTGTGATTATTTACTGATTCATGAGCTAAACCAGTGGTTTGGCTGCACATTCAGACATGGGAAGAGGCATATCTGAAATATTGAGTAGAAAGATATTTGGCGTAAAGAGAAGAGGATTATCATTCCAACTGGACAAAAGATGTGACGATAGTTGTGTCTCATGTAAATGAATGAGGTTTCATTAAACCAGTAAATAAAATTACCCTTTTCTTTTCTTTTCTCGAACTCACAGAGATCCACTTGTCTCTGACTCTTGAGTGCTTGGAGGTAAGACATGTGCCACCATCCCAGGCAGGATGGAAACTTTGTAATGGCTGCCGATCTTACAACTGACTAGCTGCCAGTTTGGACCATGAGTAAAATTGTTAAGTCAGAGTTAAGAGGTCATTTGTCCCATAAACACAAACATAGACACAGACATGGACACAGACACAGACACAGACACAGACACACACACACACACACACACACA
>NW_008445918.1:0-491 GCF_000622305.1 Nannospalax galili
TCACCTACTTAAGGAACAAACAGTCCACTCATATAAACACATTATTAGCCTTTTATAAATATAATTCACAACTCTGCCTGACCTTAGGGTAACAGAAGTATCCTCTCCTCTTGGTTTGAGATGTGCTATAACTTCTTACATGAGTTAAAAAATAATCGCAAAACATAAATCAACCCCCTCCCCAACTTACTGGAGGAGAAAGTGTTTCTGTCCATCTCACCCCAGAGCTGATACCACACCAAACGGCACTTACTTCAATGGTTTCATCTAATCCCAACTCATTTATTATCGAGAATAACCTTAGTCCGTGGAGGTCAGATTTTCCCTACTGTTCTTTGTTAGAATGTGAGGACGCTGTTCTAGTCTCTCCCCTTTCCCCTTTGCAGACTCAGTATTCTGACTCACATTGACTTTAGCTGTATACCCACTGGTGAGCCCAACAGGATTCCTGTCTAAGTCCACTCTACAAGTGGGCTCCTGTCTTCTCCAGG
>NW_008445919.1:0-491 GCF_000622305.1 Nannospalax galili
TCTTCTGACCTCTGTGGGCATTGCACAACACTGGTGCACTTACCTACATGCGGGCAATATACTCATACACATAAAATAAAAACAAAACATTTTAAAAGGAAGCACTTTTTAAAGGTGGGGCCTAGTGGAATCAATCCAGGTCTTTGGGGGAACTGGTCTCAGATCTTTTTCCTTCTCTGTCACCTTGAGCTAATCAAGCATCCAGTGGCATGTGCTTCCACTACAACATATTAACCTGCCAAAGGTCCAAAAGCAACAGGGTTAACTAACCATAGGCTGATCTCTCTGGGGAAAAAAAAGTCAAATAAATTTTTCCTACTTCCAGTTGTTTATCTCAAGTATTTTGTCCCAGCAATGAAAAGCAGACTGCCACACTGATATTCTTGCTGGTCCTCAAATATTCCTTATTGGAAGTGGGTGCAGAGGCAGCATCCACCTGTGGGTCCGGGGGGTCCAGGGTCGAGGTAATAGCCAGATCTACACTAGATTGC
>NW_008445920.1:0-491 GCF_000622305.1 Nannospalax galili
AGAAGAGGGCATTGGATCCCCTGGAACTGGAGTTATGGATGGTTGTTAGTCGCCATGTGGGAGCTGGTATTCGAACCCTGGTCTACTGCAAGAACAGCCAGGGCTCTTAACCACTGAGCTATCTCTCCAGCCCTGTACATGCCGTATCTAAGTGACATAAGATTCAACTGTGAAAGAATTTTAAGGAATTAAAGTCAAAGAGGACCGGTCCTCATAATTAATTTTCTGTATCTGTGCATGGTATGCATGTGTGATCTGTATTTACATATATGGGAGTGCATGTAGAAGCTAGACATTAATGTCAGGTGTTTTCCTCCATCACTCTCCATCTTATATTTTGAGACAGGGTCTCCCAATTGAACCCAGAGTTCACTGATTCAGCTAGTCTAGGTAGACAGCTTGCTCTGGATTATAGGATGACCACCATGATGGCCCAGCATCTGTGGAGGTGTTGGGGATCCAAACTCCAGTCCTCAACAATTTTACAGTAA
>NW_008445921.1:0-490 GCF_000622305.1 Nannospalax galili
CTTCTATTGCTTCCTTGAATACACTCATGGTTCCCTGGTGCAGATCCTCCACATCACAATGTCATACTACTCTGGGTTAGATTCTCTTCTTTAGAGAGCCACTGTCTCTTCGTTGCCCCTACTACCATTCCATCAAACAGCAGCACTAAGCTAGGTACTTGTTATCTCTCCGTGAACAAAACAGACAAGATCAAATCGGGATATTTTCTTGACATGGAAAGTTATTAGAAATTCTGGGGTTGTAGTAGAGAGAATATCCTCGTGTGTTGCTAGTTTCTTTCAAACCTACATAAAAGAAAGTGAAGTTCTAGTTAAAAGACTTCCTGGTATGATGGCTTCATCTTTGAGATGTGAAGGAGATGGGACCAAGAGTCAGAAGTCTTGAGGAAAAATGGTTTTGCGGAGTATCAACTATCCTTCTCTTCCCCTTGGAGGGGCATTTTTTTCCTTTGGTCTTTTTGAGACAGGGTCTCCCTGTAGCCCCAGCTGG
>NW_008445922.1:0-491 GCF_000622305.1 Nannospalax galili
GGCATCTCTTTGCAAGGGCTCTGCTAAGCCAGTGTAGTGAAGGGATAGACAGAAAAGCAGGAAAGCTCTATCCCCAAACTACAAAGTAAGGCATGCCTGTCTCTTTATTATCAAAGGAACAAAACAGAAACAGATGAAAACCACAAAAATAAATCTTTAATTTGAAAAATAAATAAACCCCATGTGTGAAACCTGCTTTTCATCAATCAAGTAAAAAAGGAAAGGAAGCATTTCAAGGCCATTACCCAGGGGTCCACCAAAGCACTTAGAAAATGACTTACCTAATTAGTCTAATCATTGCTTCCGTTCCACATGGTTGTATCTGACTAATTACCCAACTCAAAACTGTTCACCCCTCCCCCATGCCAAGAGCCTCCACAGCTCCACTTCCAAACTCACAACTTAAGCCAGGTTTCCAGAAAAACAAACGTCTACACAAGTACTGATTTGGGAAAGATTGCAAAAGAAAGCAAAGTTTGGGGACATTTTTC
>NW_008445923.1:0-490 GCF_000622305.1 Nannospalax galili
GTAGACCAGGCTGGCCTTGAACTCACAGAGATCCGCCTGTCTCTGCCTCCAGCATGCTGGCATGCTGGGATTAAAGGCATGCACCACCATGCCTGGCCCAAGGAAAAGTTTTTACAACTATTTTATAGTAAGGTGTAAAGGACTAATTAGTAGGGCTCAATGTCTGAGTTCTTTGAGGGACAACTGAATTTGGTCAGAAAAGTATGACTCAAACAAAATAAATTAATCCAATGACTGTAGTTACTAGTTTAAGCTTTTCCTTACAGAAGAGATAACCTTCCCTGTGTCCCTAACTCCTCGTATCAGAGGTAAGTTGCTCACTGCAGAGCAGTGCCCCACCCATGTCCTGCATTTGCTGCTGGAAAAGAGCTCTGTGGCCTTCCAGTGGTCACTGGCCACTCAGAATTCCATCAGTGCTGGCAACTAAAACACACAGCACAGTGCCTCCCTTCAGATAGTGTGCATCTTCCTTCTAAAGAGCTCTGTAGGA
>NW_008445924.1:0-491 GCF_000622305.1 Nannospalax galili
GAAAGCAGAGACCCCGACAGTGGCTTTCCTGTTTGTCCGGCCAAAGGCACCAGCGGAATGAAGAAAGAGAGTGATCACAATGGTCAGCACTCAGGTCAGAAGGAGCCTTGGAGGGTATTGAAAGGGTGTCGGATGGAACTGGGACGGGGATGAAAAAGTACAGCCAGATGGACTGACTCCCAACTTAGATAACCACTGTTGGACACTGCAAAAAGTCGGGTATGGAAACAGACTGTAACTGCTGTATTTGGGCAGGGATGCTTTGGGAAGGCGAATGGTTCAGGTGAGGCCAGGTGTCAGAGTGGACAAGCATGTTGGCCGTGGAGGTGTGTGTGAAGTAGGTGGATTCTGTATGTGTCTTGAAAGGATTTGGGTGGCTATTTGGCCACTGGACAGGATATGAAGCACAGCAGAACAATGGGAGGCACAGCTAACTCCAGGGCTTAAGGCCTGATGGGCTGGATAAAATGTTAACCTGGGGGCTGGAAAGA
>NW_008445925.1:0-491 GCF_000622305.1 Nannospalax galili
TTTTTTTTTTTTTTCTGAGACAGGGCCTTGCTATGTAGTCCAGGCAGACCTCAAACTCGGAGCAGTCCTGCCTCAGCATCCTGAGTGCTGAGATTATAGGCGTGCACCACTACACCCATTTCTAGACTTTCATAAAGTCCCAGAGACTTGACAGAGGTATTCAGAGATGCAGTTTTGTCATCGATAAAAATGCATAATGGCCAGAATAGGAATTTCACCTCCATCTGGCCAGGCCATTCCTGGCTCACAGACCCATGGCTCTCTAAAAGACTCAGGATAAGGTCCAAACGGTCCTTTGGCCTCATTTCGTTGCTAGAAATGCCAACGGGAGCGAAGAGGAGCTAAGACGCCAGAGCACTGAGCATTCGGAATCCGCTGAGGCACTAAGGGGTGTCTGAATTTCCACCCTGCATCCTGACTCAGCCCAGAGCAAGGATAAGGTGCGAAGGAGCGAGGTGCCCCTTGCTGGCCCTAAACTGCGCAGGGAAGCA
>NW_008445926.1:0-491 GCF_000622305.1 Nannospalax galili
CTCCCCTCCTCTCTGCCCCTTCCATCACAGAACAGTAACAACAGTACAAAAGCCAGTGCTGTCCCACTGTTGAGTGCTCACACATGCATGCCTGTGTGTTGGTCACAGGACCTTAAGTGTGAAGGTTGCATTACTGATAGACATTGTCAGCACTGAATTCACATTCTCTCTGACCATGTTCACGCTTTCCTATTGAATCACGAAGTCTCATTCCTGAAGGTCTTAGTTAACATCTTAAGTCACAAATACCGCCTGGTTCTACATATTGTCTAAACCTAGACTAGTTAATTGCCTTTGTCTCCATAGGAAGTACTCACAGACTGAGTGAAATGTAAGTAATATGGGGATTTAGGGGACACTGGGAGTCACCCGACCTTATTCATACCAGAGCTCTGTCAGCTTTACCAGTGGTTAGGGACTTTCATAGACCTGCAGCTTTTCCATTTGGTATGTATGTGCATTACCAACAGAGATGCCTACCATTTGCTAAA
>NW_008445927.1:0-491 GCF_000622305.1 Nannospalax galili
TTTGGGGTTTCTTGGGTCTGAGAGTGTCAGGGATCGTTTTGCTGTAAGGTATACATTTATCAGCACCTCTAACTACAGGATTTCAAGAAGTTTTTATTTTGGATTTAAGAAATAAAACTGTATTGATTTGTGCTCATTGTGGTCTCTCAAGTGACAATATTTGTGGGCTTCTCTTTTCAACTTTTTAAAAATAGTTTATTGTTTTGCACATATATTTTCTAAAATGCTTTTACATTTATTTGTTTTGAGTGTGTGGATATGTGTGTACACATGTTCTGTAACATGTGGAGGTCAGAGAACAACCTGAGGGAATCAGTTCTCTCCTTCTACCGGATGGGTCCCAGGGATTGAACGCAGGTCATCAGACTTGGCAGGAAGTGCCTTTATTATTCAGTGAGTCAACTCACCAGCCCCCAGCTTTTTTCTAAACTGATTTTTGTTTCTTTTTGAGACAGGGTCTTCCTGTAGCCTCAGCTGGCCTGGAACTCACT
>NW_008445928.1:0-491 GCF_000622305.1 Nannospalax galili
CCCACCAAAAAGTTCAGCTATTTCCAAAGAGTGCTTCTTTTCTGCTGACATAAAACTGTGCAAATCTGTATTCCCAGGAAGATGAAATACTTCATTGTGGTAAGTCACAAATATTCCCCGACAGCCAACACAAAGAAACAGCATGCCATGCAGAGAGCAGCAAAAATCAAGTCAGTGGTGGGAAGTGTCAATTTTCTGGTTTTACTCAGTTCTCTAATGTGCTGTGGTACACAAAAAGAGTCCCTTACACTAGTGCTTCATGCAGGCTGTGTAAGTTCCCCAGTTGTCTGATCCAATTATCTGAGGGACTTCTAAATCCATAGCTAGCTGGATTTAGATAAAGAAAAGAACGTGGTGTCATTAGTCCCATAATAAAACATAATTCTATCAAAGCAAGTAATACCTTCCTCTAAGCAGGTGACTTCAGGTATGTTTGTGTGGTGGGGCTAACAAGTCAGGATGCATAATTTGGAAAATTTTAACCATGATAA
>NW_008445929.1:0-491 GCF_000622305.1 Nannospalax galili
CTCAGGAGTCAACCTGCTGCACCTGAAGCATCTCTGGATTAAAGTCATCACTTTACTTAGCCTTCCGACCTTCTGCTGTCATCCTCTTTCTGGAATGACAGCCATATCCTGATTACTCTCGTCTCCAGTCTCAGTTCATTCATATCACCATGTAAATTAACATAAAAATTTCTAGACGTAGTCCAAGGAGCTGTTGGTATCACCTCATTTTCAAAACTTGTTTTCCCTACAACACACAGTGCCCTAAAATGAGAATGACAATCTTTCATTGTCTCATCTGAAATTTCTAGTTCTTTTATTTAATTATTGTATGTCATGTTTTTATTATTCTATTCTAGGGGAATCAAGCTACTTATCTCAATTGCCATATATTTTTTAATCATAATCTGAGTTAGCAGCATCAGTGTGAGACCCTTGGAGATCAAGCTGTAGAGATGATTTGGGGGCTGGAGAGATGGCTCAGAGGTTAAGAACACTGTTCTTGCAGAAGA
>NW_008445930.1:0-491 GCF_000622305.1 Nannospalax galili
GTTAAAATAAATGATAGTTGATGTTTTAAAACTGAATCTTATGAGTTGATTTTTCATAAGAATAAAACATACCATTAAAGTATTTTAAATAACTTTTAGCTATGAAGTAAATAACCACTATGCCAGTTTTTTAGTAATTTCTCACAAAGTTCTGAAAATGTTCGCCATGATTTTGATAGAATTACATATTTTTTCATGAAACACTTTAGTTATGGGAAGAATATATTCAATAAAATAAATTTAATAAAATGAAAATTGTTTTAGGAACTAGTTTCCAAAACATGGATTTATTTCCAACATATTAGTTCTTCATAGCTTTTGATAAGTTTTGGTTGCCTAGCAGCAATAGTGCAGTGTTCTTAACTATTTAAAAGCTGACAGAAAATATCAGGGGCTCTAATGTACCAGTATGGGATATTCAATTACTAGGTTTGGATTTGTTATTTCTCCAGAATGTCTCAGCATGTTTTATTCTCTTCTTAGCATATATA
>NW_008445931.1:0-491 GCF_000622305.1 Nannospalax galili
CCACGCCCAGCAGCTGGTGCTCCGCGAAACCCCCATGCCCATACTCATGGTGTGTTTGGGCTGCTACAGCAAAATACCTCAGACTGGATAATTGAAAATCAGCATAAATGTGTCGCTAGGAAGGTCAATACCAACACATCAAAAAATTCAGTCTGGTAAGGAGTTCGTATTTGCTTCCAAGTTGGATATTCTAGCTGTGCCCTCATATGGCAGGAAAGGAAGCTTCCTCTTGCTTCATTTATGAGGGATGAATCTCATTCATGAAAGCTTGCCCTCATGTCCTAATCACATCCTAAAATCATTACCTGTTCATACAATCATATTGTGTACCAAGTTCCAACACATGAATTTAGGGAGGCATAAGGATTCAGACCCTACAGGCAGCATCCCATTTTATAGTTCGTTGCTTTAGGCCCACTCCTGGATGTTACTCCCCTGGATGGATACAACAGTATGTCACAGACCATACCTTCTTCTGCACTGTGTACCTA
>NW_008445932.1:0-491 GCF_000622305.1 Nannospalax galili
CTCTTTCAAGAACCAGAGTCCTCTGGGGAAACCAGCGCCCTAGGCAGGACAACCTGTCAGCTCCCTGGGGAGGAAAGTTATCCAGGGCTATGCCAGAGGGCCTGTGACACGAGCAGATCCTAGGGGACAGCGATGCTGCTTCAGGTGGTCTGTACTGTTCCTGACGCTCTGGATAGTCTTTGTGGGAGAGCAATTGAGATTGGAATCCTTTACCGTTCTGCGTATGTTTGGGGGTGAAGGCGCGATACCACACGGCCTTTTGGCCGTTCTGTCAGCCATCGCTTGCCCTATCGTATAGTGCTGAGTAGGGGTTGGAGGAGGAAGCTGGGTGTTCTAATCAGGCCCTGAAGCCAGGGAAGGAGACAGGAAAGGCACACGCAGGGACTCTGGCCCCGCCTCCTCCTTACCGAGGGGAAAACACGGTCAAAAGATGCCTTTGATGGCAATGGAACCACAGTTGGAAGAGCTGCACTATCCACCCACCTAGGCAG
>NW_008445933.1:0-491 GCF_000622305.1 Nannospalax galili
AAAAAATTTATTTTTGTTTTGTGTATATAGTGTTTGGCCTATGTGTATGAAAGCATACCTGTGTTGTGCAAGCCTGAAGAGGCCAGAAGAGGGCGCAGGGTGCTGGATCCCTTAGAATTGCAGTTACTGACAGTTGTGAGCTGCCATGTGGGTGCTGGGAACTGAACCCTGGTTTTCTGCAAGAGCAGCCAGTGCTTTTAACTGCCAAGCCATCTCTCCAGCCTCTATACTTAGATATTTAAAAAAAAAAAAGACAGGGTTTTACTACATAACCCCAGCTGACCTGGAACTTGATATATAGACCAGGCTGACCTCAAACTCACAGAAACCTATGTGCCTCTGCCTTGGAAATACTGAGTTTAAGGCATGTGCCACAATGCTCAGCCACTTCTTGTTTTTTTGTTTTTTAACAAAAGTTAATTTTGCCAGGCGTGGTGGTGCATGCCTTTGATCCTAGCACTCGGGAGGCAGAGGCAGGCAGATCTCTGTGA
>NW_008445934.1:0-491 GCF_000622305.1 Nannospalax galili
CCAGGCCAGTTGTTATTGTTGCTCATAAGAGTCACAGCTGGGTAAGGTTGATAATCATTTCTAGTAGCATGTGTACCACCTTCCAACACTATGAACTCTAGGCCGTAGAGATGAGGCTCTAAAATTAGCAGCATCAGCTTGACCTCTCCTTGTTTGTTCTATAGCTCATGTATGTAATATCTTCTGCAATAGGTCTTACCATCCAATTCTGGTGGTAAGAGGCATTGACAAACATTGTTTGAGGGTATATGGGACCACAGATCAACAGTTCTACTGAAGGCTCCCATCTCTGGCATTGAGGTATTTTTTTTTTTTTTATTAACCTATGAAGTCTAGAAAGGGCAATGTCCCCGTTATAGGATAACTCCTTTTAATCTCTTTATACGTGTATATATAAAGTTTAAGGAGCTTCTGTGGAGAAGGTTTCCATATGACTTTTTCTAAAAGCCTTCAGCGTTACATATCCCTCCCTATGCTCACACCTCTGCCCT
>NW_008445935.1:0-491 GCF_000622305.1 Nannospalax galili
AGGATCAGGAAGAGGAAAGGTCAGCCCCAACATCCAGGAAAGAGGCTGGCGAGTTGTGCATCCCCATGGAAGCAGAGGGAGGTGATGACCCAGCCAGTCCCAGAATTAGTGCTCCTCAGACCTGAGAAGGAATTGAGTCGGTCTGGATGCCAAGGATCAGGAAGCAGTAGTGGTTCCCCTGGTGCCTGGGGCGACAAGACAAGAAATGGGACAGGGCCCAGGGATGAGGCGAGACCAGCGGTGGAGATGGGAGGGTGAATGAGGCTGGGGGAGTCAAGGCACAGAGGGTGCCTTTGACTTATCTGGGAGAGAGAGGCCTGCAGGTCGGAGAGAGCCCTGGAGGTTGTGCAGGCCCAAGGAAACAGAGGGTGATGATGGAGGGGCCAGGCCCAGAAGCAGTGCTCATCGGGACCCAGAAGGAACTGAGTTGGTCTGGATGCGAAAGATCAGGAAGCAGTGGTGGTTCCCCAGGTGGCTGGGGCAACAAGATA
>NW_008445936.1:0-491 GCF_000622305.1 Nannospalax galili
TTCAAATTACTTCTCTGCATGTAATTATTTTTACAATATTACTTTTATTGAATCTTTGAGAGTGTCATGTATTGTATTTTGGTCATATGGAGCCCATCCTGATCTCTTCTCAGATCCACCCCGCCAGCCCCCTTCACTCACACCCTCGGATTTCTTTCCCTAACCGTGTCCTGTAGCCTCTCTTCCTGGAAGGCCCTACCTACACCCTTCTTTCCTGAACTCCTGTACATCCTCTAAGTCCATTTCCAATGCCACTATCTTGAGCCTCTTTCAGAATGCTTCTAGGCACATTGAAGTTATTTTCTTCTCTGACTGTCAGAGCATGTACAAATATATAGGTCTCACACCAGTTACCACAGATTTACTAGCATTAATTGTGAACAACTCTGCTGGTTATGCTTTCAATACCATTATGTCCTTTATTGGACTCCCATAGTTCCTACTTGCTAAAAGCTCAGGTTTTTTTTTTTTTTTTTTTTTTTTTTTGTTTT
>NW_008445937.1:0-491 GCF_000622305.1 Nannospalax galili
GGCAGCAGCAACTCCACCTAAGGATGACAGCTCATTTCTGGATAGGGGAAAGAGAGTGCTCTTGGCAGAGTGCTCCTCTGGCACACACAAGGCATTGACTATAATCCCCAGCGCCAGGAGGTCAAGTCTAGGTAATGGCAGACTCAAGGCCAGCCTCGGATACATGGGACCTCCTAAAAAGGCAAAGAAAGAGCAAGTATAGATCCTGATAAGATCCAGATGTTTCCTTTAAGAGTCATTTCTCAGAGCACCCCAAACCTCCAAAGGTGGAGATGTGGAAGTCAGTGAAGGTTGTCCATCATCTCAGTCTCCAATGAGTCTTCTTTAAGATGTGTGCAAGGTCAAGTCACCTTTCACTGTCACAGACGCCTGTAGGCCTGAGGTGGGATTCCCTCAGGAGTGGAAGCCTGCTTGGTGCCCAAGCGTGTCAAGACACACCCTTTTCTTCTCTGCTTAGATGCAAGAAGCTAGGATGGGTGGGTCCAAGTACC
>NW_008445938.1:0-491 GCF_000622305.1 Nannospalax galili
CAGATCTGACTTTCTGTAAGTTGTCACCATGTGACCACAAAAAGCAGCTTATCTTAGTTTGCTTCCCGTGAGCAGAGCTGCTAGACCTGACTGGAGCCTTGAGGTGGAGGAGAAAGAGGAAGAGGAGAGGGTGGAAAGGGAGTAGAGGGAGGACAGGGACGAGAGTGAGGAGCATGGGTGAGTCCTGTAGCCGCCAGGCTCCCATTGTGGAGAGGGCAGCCAGATGCTGCGCTGGGGAGGGGGAGTCGCACTTAAATGCATTTTACATGTGACAAAGCATTGTTTTATTTTTATTTGAACTCAAGTATTTTTCAACTGTTCAGTTCAACGTTTTTGCATTTCCACAATTGCTAGGGTATATTTTTTATATTTATAGATAAAAAGGTAGTCATTAAGTAATATTTAAGGACAAAAGGAAAGGGTGTACTTGTAAAACACTTAAATTATTTTACATTAGCTTCTTCATTCCTGGACATTTTGACGAGACTTCT
>NW_008445939.1:0-491 GCF_000622305.1 Nannospalax galili
TCACAGAGATCCACCTGCCTCTGCCTTCCTAGTGCTGGGATTAAAGGCATGCGCCACCACACCCGGCCTTTATTTATTTTATTTTGTGTGTGTGAATGTATTCCCTGCAAGTGCACCGTGTCCTGCAATGGCCTCAGAGGACAGAAGAGGGCATCACATCCCCTTGAACTGGAATTATGGATGGTTGTTAGCCACCATGTGGGTGCTGAGATTCGAACCCAGATCTCCTGCAAGAACAGCCAGTGCTCCTGACCACTGAGCCATCTCTCCAGCCCCATGAGGGAATTTCTTAAGGTGCTGAATGATACAACATACAAATTGTGGATCCGGGGCCATGTCCTCTTAACCCTTCTATTTGTGATTCCCTCACACCCACCCTTGGCCAGACTTCTGTGGAAGTTTCTTCTTGCATGGAGAGAAAGGCTGTTGATAGGTAGTGGGTGTAGGAAACCAGGATGCCAGGCCCTAGGGTGAGATGAGCCTAAAACTTA
>NW_008445940.1:0-491 GCF_000622305.1 Nannospalax galili
GGGTTCCCCCTGGCAGAGGCTGCTGTCTCCCAGGACTTCTTTGGGGATAGGGATAGGGCTTCCTGGCCTCCAAGAGCACTTGGGGTGAGGTGAATGAAGACCAGTTCCTAGGGCTGGATGAAGCCTGGTCTGCATTTACCATACCCTACTTGTCCCCTGCCTCAGGATGCGGGGACACCTGCAGGGTGAGGAGAAGGCACCCTGGGGGCTGGCACGGGCCTGACCTGGGGTGTCTGCATCTATTCTCCTGGGACAGCCTCTCTGCCCCTGCTCCCAATGGCTCCAGTCTCAGCTTGGACTTTAACTCACTGGGCCTGGAATCAGCAGGCGTGTAGGCCTGTCACCTTAGGGCTTTGACCCTCAGTTTCTCCTCTGGTAAAGAGGACCCATCCAGAGGGTTGTGAGGGTAGAAAAGATGCACAGGGGCATGAAGCAGCTGACCCTGGGTCTCTCCCCTCAGGTCCAGCGGGCGGCAGATGGCCAGGGTGGTA
>NW_008445941.1:0-491 GCF_000622305.1 Nannospalax galili
ATGAAGATGAACATTCTGATCTACGGACCAGTGTCTAAGAAAACAAGTTCTGGGTGGCAGAGATGAGATTTGGACTCAGATCTGTGAAACTTGTGCTCTTTCCCAAAATAATGTTGTCTTAGTAATCAGTATCAGTAACAGATTACACAGAAAAGGAAGTTTTTCTAAATTCAGTTTCTCAGACTACATACCTTCTTCTCCTAAGAAATGTGTTTGTCCTCCCCTAAACCAGGTGGTGCAAAGAGAATACTGATTATGATTTAGTTCTTCATATTAGGGCAGGGCTTACTCTGAACTCTTGTTTATTCAGCCTGTGGGTTTGGCTTATTTTTTGCTAGTTTTTGGCACATTTGTTTCAGCTTTGTTACTGCGTGATTTTAGAACAATATTTATTTAGGATATATTAAGGATGATATTCATTCTATTGTTTTCTAGCCTCTTCTGTTGCTTGGGAAATTGGCTGTAGTAACAAGTCAATAAAATTACCAAAT
>NW_008445942.1:0-491 GCF_000622305.1 Nannospalax galili
GGCACCTCGGGCATGCCCTGGCCAGCTTCAGGGCCTCCCGGCACCCAAGAAATCAGGACCCATGGATACCTTTATCAGAAGGGTGGGGTGGAGCGGAGCCCACGGGGTTGGCGGTGAAAGCCGCCCACCTGTCCCACCTTGAACTAAGGTGTGCACGAGTCAGTGGCCCCCGTGAAAGCCGGGCAGGGGACCATTGCCCAGTTGGTGATGGGTGGAAGCTGTGGGGCACATTTAAAAAATAAACAGAACCCACTCTAGGCTGTGCACTGCAACCGGCTCTGGGACGGCTGGGAAGGCCCGGTTCAGGTAAGGTGGCTGGGGAGGCCCGTCCCATCTGGTCCCTTGGCAGCCGGGGATCCACCCCATGCCCGAGGGCTACAATTCCGTGGGCAGCAGCACTTGCTGAATCCCAGGGCCGAGGGAGCACTTTGTTAAAGCCTACAATGTTTTCCTTGACGGGGGCAGATTTGGAGCTGCAGTGATAGTATACC
>NW_008445943.1:0-491 GCF_000622305.1 Nannospalax galili
AGACAGATCTCTTCTGCAGAACATGGAGGGATTGGGCAAGGTCCATTGGAGGTCACTTTGCCCATGAATCAGTTTTCAGGATTACTATAATAAATGACCACAAACCAGGTAGCAAAAAATGGATAGAAATGTACCCTGTCCAGAGTTCTGGAATCAAAAGCCCCAAATGAAGGTTTTGGCAGGGCTGTCTCCCGTGGAAGCGCCCCTCATCACCTCTTCCAGTTTCTTGTGGTACCATGTATCCCTTGGGTCACAGCCACCACTCCAGCCTGTCTCTGCCTCCATCTTCCCCAGGCCTTCTCCCCCTCTCCTTGTTTTTGTCTCCTGTCTCTTATAGGGATAATTGCTACTGAATTTAGGAAATACCCACGTAATCTAAGCAATCTTATTTAGAGATTCTTAAATGCATTGCAAAGACTCCTTTTCGGAGATCACATCTGCACATTTTGAGGATGAGGATGTTGAAATAATTTTTAGGGTGATATCATTCT
>NW_008445944.1:0-491 GCF_000622305.1 Nannospalax galili
TGACACAGGTGTGTCTGTCATTTATTTAGCCTGCTGTTTTGTAGAGTAAAAGGGAAAATGTTCAAATACCTCCGAGAACAAAAGTTATTAAAGTCTCGAGAACTGTCTAAATGCATGTTTATTCTGTAATGAAAGCTGAATAAATATAGAAAAATGGTTATCTGACCTTGGATTCCTATATAGCTGTTGCCTGAAGTAAATATTCATCTTCATAATAAGTTACATTAATTATTCCAGGGCTTATAGTCATGATAATGCAACCTTCAAACTCCTCTGTTCTCCCTTTTGTCCATTTCACTATTTTCTTCTCTAGGATTTGGGGACTTTGTCTCTTGGTGCTCTCAGTAACAGTGTTGATACAGTCTGATTGATGCTATAGGTTAAAATGAAGTTTGGGTCTAATTTATGCGAACCCTATGTATTGTTGACATGAATAACTGATAGTTGCTTGAATTTAAATTTCTTATTTAAAAAACAAACCCATAAGTTTC
>NW_008445945.1:0-491 GCF_000622305.1 Nannospalax galili
TGTTCATCTGGCCTACTATAACCACAACACATTTAGAACTTCTACCCTTTGAATTAGGACCTCCACTCCATGGCTGAAGTTACCTGTGCACCATACACACTGGAATGAGAAGCCATCTATGATGTGACCGACATCCTGGGTGACTTTCTTCTGATGTCACTGGTCAAGATGAGCTGTTTTACAGTAACTCTTCAGGCTGTCCAGGTCAGATGGACTCTGTTCATTACCCTGGAGTTGAGACACCCTGTTTTTCCTGTCTGCTCTGCCATCATGAGACCATATTCAAGAGTCTGTGGATGTTCCAGTCCATTCCTCAAACTAATAAGAGGGTCTACACCACTGTTGGCCCAGGGCTTGTGTGGACATCTGCATGGTTCTGCATTTCATGGTTTACCCCGATCATTACGCCGAATTTGGGCTACGAGAGAGAAGAATGCGGAGTGTGGAAGGTTACAGAAGAAAAGTGACAAAAATAATTCTAATCAAGGAAA
>NW_008445946.1:0-491 GCF_000622305.1 Nannospalax galili
AGAGATATAAAGGAAAGCTTAATTCAACTGGGACCTCAAGAATGGCATGGAGCTCTAATGGTGTTGCTAAGCCCTTTAATAGGACAGGATCTTTATAAAGTGAGAGAGGCTTAAGCAGATCTAAGTGACTCTGACCAATGTTTGAAATGTGTCTGTAGAATAACAGAACACCCTGCAAGAGATATAAAAACCCAGAAGAAAAGTTTACCAAAGGCATTTAAAGGATAAAAACTGTCCCAGGGTGGTTTAAAATCCCCAAAGATTAAATAAGGTGTATTTCTCGTCTGATAAAGGATGCACTAGGGGTGGGGGCAGTCTTTCCCACCAAGGCCTCCCCCAGAACCCAGGTGTGGTCAATGGAGAGATGAAAGATATGGCTACAGTCAGGAAGCAGACCCATGGCCTGGCTAACTCAGGGAACCAACAGGTGTAGTGGGGACAGGAGAAACCTCCCGCCTCCATAGTCTAGTGCAGCATCAGGCAACTGGAGC
>NW_008445947.1:0-487 GCF_000622305.1 Nannospalax galili
CTGCCTCCCAAGTGCTGGGATTAAAGGCGTGTGCCACCACGCCCAGCAAGTCTGGAGGATTTTTAAAAGACTTATGGCACAAACTGGGGGAGGTGTGGGAGGGGGTGAGCTCATCAGTCCAGTTGGCCTAATCAGGTGTCCAAGCACCTCCTTGTTTCAGTCACATAGTGCCTCTTGCTGGTATCACTTTTAGGCAGAGGTGTTCATTTAGGGGATAAAAAGACAGAACCCAGAGCTCTCTTCTGGTACTTTAAGCCTCCAGCACAGGCATTCTGGGAACCGCTGCTGGGTCCCTGTGCTACTTGGCTGGTTTCTAGCTCCCGTTCTCATCAATTTGATGAGCTCCAGGTTCAGTGAGAGACCCTGGGTCACAAAGTAAGGTGGACAGTGATAGAGGAAGGCACCCGATGTCAAACTCTAGCCTCCACATGTGGACTCACACATGCATACAGAGAGAGAGAGAGAGAGAGAGAGAGAGAGAGAGAGA
>NW_008445948.1:0-491 GCF_000622305.1 Nannospalax galili
CATATAACTTTCATCTACACTCATTTCCTAGGAGGAGAGACTGCTAGAAGTAAGGGACTTTTGGATAGTGTGGTAAAGATGGAAAGATAAAGGTAGGTTGAGAGAGAAAAAGAGAAAAAAAATAAAGATGGTAAAAGTCTGTGTGGAAACTAGTTCTATATGGAAGTGGGGTCTATGTGGAGATCAAAACTCATAGAGAAATAATGTGATCCATGATACACTTCATCATCAGCAAAGGTGAAGTCTAGCCTCAGGCAGGCTCAATAATAGAGGTTGGACCAAAGGTTAATGGTGGTTCTTGGCAAAACATGGTACTGGTTGCTAGGATTACTCTCTTCCTTGATACTCTGATGATCTAAGAGCCCCAAGAGAAGCAAGTCACAGCTTACCAATGGAAAACACTTCAAAATCAGAAATGATGAGAATTGAGGCTTTAGTCTGCATTGCTGTGACATCCCACTCTCTGCTCTCAGACTGAATCAACTCTACAT
>NW_008445949.1:0-491 GCF_000622305.1 Nannospalax galili
GTTACTATGACCATGTTTTGTACAAGGAAAACTGAAAAGTTGTACTTCCTGTTCTGGGTAAAATGTCTTGCTCTCCAGATCTGATACTGTTCAATTCAAACTCTGCCCCAAAGCCTTCTGGTACATTCAGTTTCACATATCATATACCACTGAGAAGATGGAATTCTGATTTTTCTACATTTTTTTCTCTTCAACTCCATGTAGTTAGATCACAAGTAAAGAGCGCACAAGGAGATCTGAGAAAGCAACTAGCAGCAGAAGCTCCAATAGGAGACTCAGAGTAATTCAGTACTTAACACATTCCCTCAAAACTTCTGCGACTGCCATCCAGGCCACCTCTCCTCACTTGGAGAACTAGCCCTGGGCTGCCCACTTCTGTGATTCCTCCCGACAGCTCTCCCACGTCCAGAATTACAGTAATAGCTTTATGTTGATTTCTGGCTTTCATTTCTTCAAAAGAATTCCCACTATCTCTTTAAAAAAAAAAAAAA
>NW_008445950.1:0-491 GCF_000622305.1 Nannospalax galili
GGCTTGGCATGGGTAAATACACAATTCTAGGCTAACTGACTCAGGCCTGCAGAAGATAGCCATACCTCTATTATTTCTATTTCTCATCCAAATTTGTTCTAAAAATGGTAAGCACAGTTTCCAGTCAAATGAAAGTGGTAGCAGTCAAGACAGCCTAGATACATAACAATTTGTGTCTCTATCTTAACACAGGAAGATCCAATGACCCTTTTTTGGACTCTGTTTCCTCTGCTGTAATGTGGAAACAGAACCATTTATTCAGCAATATAACTACAAGATATTTAAGTACGGAATATAAGGTGCCAGGTACACAAGAAACTTCCCAAAGCAATAAATAGTCACTATGATTTATGGAGATTAGCAACCTACTATACCAAGACAACTCAAAGGAACTACTACTTCGTGCATTACACTAGCACCTGGCGAATCAAGTAATTAAACTATGTTTTCTATAGTTTATAAAACTGTTCCTACATTTTAATCACATTTTT
>NW_008445951.1:0-491 GCF_000622305.1 Nannospalax galili
CTACAAAGAGGAGGGTCAACACAGAGGAATCATTTCCTCCATGCTTAAAAGAAACTTACTTTTTGATAGTAGGAATAAGTTGTCCTTTGTAGAGAAAGATGACACAGTGAAGAAATAAGTATTCCCTCCTGATAGAGCACAAAGCAGGACAGTAAGGCTTGCTGAAATCCATTTAGCACAATCAGTCGATCTATTATCTCCCGATTATGGAAGTGGAGAAATGAGATATTTAATCAGGACATATTTTAGAAAGTTGTAACATATTTGCGTATTTCCCCAAGGCCTGTAATGAAGAGCTCTTAATATTTCATTTTCATTATTACCAGAAGAGAGGAGTTACAATAAAAACTCTCCTTGTGGTCTTAGACTCAGAACAAAGGAGAATTTCAGCATCTCTGTGTCATTCCCACAATGACCCCCACAGTCAAACAGACAGAAAACTAACTACTCAAGGTCACAGCTTGATGTCCACTTCCCAATCCATTTCTGTT
>NW_008445952.1:0-491 GCF_000622305.1 Nannospalax galili
CAGAAGAGCTGCCTCAGCACCAGGCGAGCAGAACAGTTGCCTCAGCACTGGGCGAGCAGAAGACCTTCCTCAGCACCGGGTGAACAGAAGAGTGTCCTCAGCCCAGGGCAGGCAGAGGAGTAGCCTCAGCCCAGTGCGAGTGGAGGAGCAACCTCAACGCCCATGAGAATGAAGGACCAGCACCCATGAGAACCAAGATGTGGCTGCCACTGGCAGTGACCACAGCTGGCACCCAATGTGGAGCATGAAAAGCCTGACCCCATGAAGCTGTAACACTTGGGCTGTAACATTTTGGGCATCTAATGTTCCCTTTGCCAGTGATTCTTCCATGGGTGCTTGCCGCTTTCATTCTCCTGTGCTTCCTCTTCTGGATCTCAGTCTTTGGTTTGGCATGTTTTTCATGTCTCCACCAATCATCTTCCTGAACAGCTCCTGAGTCTTTCTGGGTATGTCTTGCAGGGTGAGTGACCTCCAGTATGGGGAATAGTCAT
>NW_008445953.1:0-491 GCF_000622305.1 Nannospalax galili
CGCTGAGAATTCCATCTGTGCCTCGGTGCCTTCCTCCACCCACTCTCGCCAACATTTTTACCTATCAGAGAGTATACAAGTTCCAGTCACCAGGAGGGGATGGAAGGCCTGGCCCCCAGAGGAAGGGACTAGTGTGCTAAGGTGTATCTTGAAGGATGTCCAGCTTGTTAGCTAGTTGGCAAGGTGGGTACCACCCACCAACACCAAAACCCTCCTCTCATCTTCCACTGTGTGGGAGGAGTCAAACAAAGCCTGTGGGTAGTAAACCTGATGTCTTCAGATTGTAATGGCTGCCCTCCATGACCTGTCAGGGCAGGTACTGTGCCCATGAGTCCCAGGGGCAGAGGACATGCCTTTTAGTCCTGAACAAAAAGGGGCCCACATCTCTCACACCCAGGAAATGAGGTAGCCGCAGTCCACTTGTCTCATTCCTCTGATAGTCATCTGCAAAATGGGCTCAAGGTCCCAGCCTTGGGTGGCTTCAAAGGAGA
>NW_008445954.1:0-491 GCF_000622305.1 Nannospalax galili
CCTCTTGATAACAGCTGTTTCCTACTAGTTCCCTCTCTCGAGTGCCTTCTTCCCCTGTACCCCCATGGTTTCTTTCTATTTTCCTGGCTCCTGGAGTTACATAGTTACATCGGTGTCTATACCCACATTTAAGAATTTGGTACTAAGAGCATACTTAGCTTTGTTTCTGAGTCTGTGTTACTTCACTTAGTTTAACAGCTTCTGGTTCCATCCATTTACCTGAAAGTTTCATGATTTTTGTTTTTTCTTTACTACTGATTAGAACTCCATTGTATAAATTGAGCCACCTTTTCATTATCCATTTGGCAGCTGAGGGATATTTAGGTTGTTTCCATTTCTTAGTTGCTGTGAAAAGAGCAGCAACAAGCATGGTTGTGTAAGTATCTCTGCAGTAGGATGAGTATATGGGTACATGCCAAGGAGTGGTATAACCGGATCATATGACAATTAATATTGGCACTTACAAATAAAATTTTAAACTCTACATCCAA
>NW_008445955.1:0-492 GCF_000622305.1 Nannospalax galili
TGGAGTAAGGTCATCTGTGCACTCACTTCTAGGTAGGTTATTGTTTTCTTCATCCATCTGACCTTGGGCAACTCTTCTCTCATTCTGTGTCTTTATGTGATTCATGGAGTGTATTGTAAAAAGCCTGGGCCCATCATTACTGTATTTTAGATAGAGACCAAGCCAATTATAAAAAGATGTCGGTAAGATGGCCCCATGGGTACAGGTACTTGCCACGTAATCCTGACTACCCAAATTTAATTCCTGAAACCCATATAAGGGTGAAAGGACAGAACAGATTCCACAGAGTTGTCCTCTGACCTCCACATACACAACTTCTCTGCCCCCTCACCCCCATCCTGCATACACATAGAGTTAAAAAATACGTGTAGCAGTTTGGATAGTGCCTGACTAATCTAAAACCTTCTAGAATCCTCAAGTGTTTTCAGGACAAATTCTGCAGTTACCTCTCAAATCCAGCTCCTAATTCTGGTTATTATTAGATTATTAAAA
>NW_008445956.1:0-491 GCF_000622305.1 Nannospalax galili
ATATAAGGGGCTGGAGAGCTGACTCAGCAGTTAAGAGCTCTGGCTGCTTTCGTAGAGGTCCTGAATTCAGTTCTCAGCACCCATATGTCACCTAACAACCATTCATAACTCCAGTTCCAGGGGATCCTAGACCCTCTTCTGACCTCCATGGGCGTTGCAAGACACAGGCACACTTACATACACACAGTAAAACACAAAAATTTAAAAAAATATATTTTTTAAAAACTTTTTTTAAAACATTACTGTTTGAACATGAAACCAGTGAGCTTCTCACCTTCCTTCCAATACTGGCTCCTTTCCTCCCCTAGAAATATATTCTCCCTTAGCAAACTGTGTATTCCTGTACTACTATGTTTTTCTCTGTCCACTCTTACGTTGGGACACCAAAACTTCAAAATTCTTACTGGTGCATATTAGACTCATATATCTGCTGATAACAGTGAGTTTCTTGGGGGATGATTGTATCATTAAGATGACCATCTTATATATAG
>NW_008445957.1:0-492 GCF_000622305.1 Nannospalax galili
ACAGTTTTAGGAGTATGAGATCAAGGTGACACTGTGGTAGGATTCTGGTGAAGTTCCATTTTCTGTCTTGCTGATGGCTGTCATTTTCATGTCCTTCATGAAGTGGAAAAAGAAAGTAAGCTCCTGGTGTGTCCTCTTTTAAATTAATATTTATATAAAATTGATTTTACTTTTATGTATGTTTATATGTGCGTTTGTGTGTAGGTTTGTAGGCTGACATGATGGTGTATACTGAGCCCAGAAAATAGTGTCTTATCCCCTAGGGCTGGAGCTGCAGATGATTGTGAGCTGACTGATTTTGGTGCTGGGAACCAACTTCTGCTCCTCCTTCTGCTCCTCTGCACCAGTCTCATAGTGTCTTTTCTTCATATGGGCACTAATCCCATTATGAGGACCCCATCTCATGACCTCATCTTTATCTAATGGCTCACTAATGTCATATATTTAAATATTACAATAATGGTCACAGCTTCAACAAAAATGATTTTTTTT
>NW_008445958.1:0-492 GCF_000622305.1 Nannospalax galili
CTATCTTAATGACTAACTCATGAACACTAGCTGGTTCATTCAAATAATATATATCAGCCCAGCTTTACCAGTTCAGGCCCATTAGGGAAAGAGGCTGATTTCGGCAGAACCTGAAGAAATGCCACTTGGGGGATTTCTGTGAGGCCCCGAGTGACACAGAAATAACCTTGTCTTTGAGAGCAGTATGCACACCTCTTTAGGATCCTTTTCCTTCTCTTCCCAGCAGTGAAGATCTGGGAGGATGGAGGAAAGTTGTGCTAGGTTACTAGGTCCCCATGTGACCATCTGTCAGATACTTAGAAGCTTTGTGCCCCGTCTGACTGTTGGATGTGTGGTGTTGATGGATAATGAAAATAACATGGTTGTGAAGTGGTGGGATTGGAGCTAGGGCCTACCCCCTCCATGTACCTTTCAACTCTGATTCTCCAGTGTGCTATTTAATTGCCGGGGATGATCTGGGCATGATTGCCTACCAGACCATGTGTATCAAGC
>NW_008445959.1:0-492 GCF_000622305.1 Nannospalax galili
CATAGTGATGCAATTTAAGGAAACTTCCAGAAGTGTGTCTGTCAACCTGCATCAGGGTCAGGAAAAATAGCCAAAGGTCATGTGTAGAAAGATGACCAAGTGCTGTCCCATAGTCCTGTATCCAACTGGCCCCTTGTCTGACCTGTGTCTGCTAAGATCATGTCCATACCACCAGAACCATCAGTGTGAAATATTTGTCCCTCATCTTCACATGTGCTTTACAAAAGTCTGGAAACAAAGTCCTAGATTGAGTAAGCATGCCAGTGTGGATGTGGGAGATGGGCACGTTTCCACCTATGACTTCAACACTATAGTGGGAAAACCCTCAGACCCTACCCCTTCCCTACTTCCACTCCTCTTCCTCCTCATCGCAATGGCAGTCACAACTCCAGTGACCAAAGCTCCAAGAAGAATCAAGCCAACAGCAATTCCACTGATGGTGATGGTGGTCCGAGGAGATGCCTCTGAGACAAGAGAGGAGAGAGGAGAGAG
>NW_008445960.1:0-492 GCF_000622305.1 Nannospalax galili
CAGCAAGGGGCTGTAGCCCATGGGAAGATAATCTGTTGTCAGAAGAGCTGTGTTTGAGCTCCTTCTATGTGGACAACTTTGCCCAGAATTGGCCACCTTTGTACCACCAGCACTGTTAGATTTAGATATGAAAAGTCCCCGCCAGGCTCATGGATTTGAACACTCCATCCCCAGTGGATACCTGAAAGGTTGTGAAGCCTTTGGACAGTGAGAGTCTAGTTAGAGGAAGTAGATCCCTGGGGGTGGGAGGATTGAGGTTTATAGCCAGGCCCTGCTCTCTGTCTGCTTTCTGTTTCCTGTCCTACTGAGATATGAGGCGAGGTTGGGCCCTAGTCACAACCCACCAGGGCGTGGAACCGCCTGCCACCAAGCTTTCCCAAGCTTTCCCTGTCTCTGTGGAGTGTATCCCTCAAACCGTGAGCCAAAATAAAGCCTTCTTCTGTAACAATACTTCCTTCTTCCTATAGCCAGGTATTTTATTAGAGTGCCAAG
>NW_008445961.1:0-491 GCF_000622305.1 Nannospalax galili
AGGTAGCCAAGGCTACATTTCAGGCTACATGCTGGACCTAGTGAAGTGTAAGAGTCTCCCACATGGTACTTGTTTTGGTGGTATAAAAGCTGAAGAATTGAAGGGGTTGTGAAGAGAATCTGAGGTGTGTCACCATATGAAGCCAAGAGGCCATTGGTGACGGTGCAGCCTCAGTTACAGTGGAGAACTCAGCATATTGGAGATGCTAGAACTGTGGGATGACTACCAAGGAGCAGGTATGAGTGGAGCTAGCCTGAGCCTTACAAGACAAGCTGCGTGTACTATAGATGGCGGAGCCAGAGAAGTGGATCTGCCCAAGCCCTGTGGAGCCAGAGGATCGTGAGTGAATCCCAGATGTCAGAGATTGAGTTTCTTTTTTACTTTACAGGAGCCCACAGTTGAAAGACTTTGGATTATTCTAAAAAGACTTGGAACTTTTCGGGGCTGGAGAGATGGCTCAGTGGTTAAGAACACTGTTCTTGCAGAGGACC
>NW_008445962.1:0-492 GCF_000622305.1 Nannospalax galili
GCACGTTTGAACTTGAAAGATGTTCCCAAAACATTTTGGGATGGTTTGAGATGCCTGAGATAATCATCCAAGTGCAGTTCATCAGAGAATGGAGGTATGAAAGGAGCATTGTGAGTGGTGAAAATCATATGAGGAAAAAGCTAGAGGTGAATAAAGATATTATATCTGAAGACATAAAAATGACCCTGGCTGGAGCCTAGCATGCAAGAGAAGAGTAGGAAATCATAAAGATGTCTGGGAGATAAATATGGGGGTCATAGATACTATTAAGGAGTTTGAACTTGGCTCTGGGGATTGGGACATCACATTTAAAGCAAGGTGAGAGGCTGGAGTGATGCGTTAGCAGCTGAGCGCACACACTGCCCTTGCAGAGGACCTGGGTTTGGTTGCTAGCACCCAATCCAGGCAGATTACAACTGCCTGTAACTCCAGCTCCAGGGGAGCTCTCTTGCTCTCTGAGGGCACCTGTACTCATGTGCATATACTCAAACA
>NW_008445963.1:0-492 GCF_000622305.1 Nannospalax galili
TCCAGCTTTTCTTCAAAAACTAAAAAGGAATAAAATAAAGCAGATGACTGAAGAACAAAAACGGCTGGCCCCGGAGAGCGATGCTCATGCCCGTGCTTCTCTAACAATGAGGTCCAAACTTCTGGAAAACAGGATGTCCACCTTGGTATTTGGTAGAATGTGCTCCATTGATGTTTATTGCCTGTCTCCCTAGGGACATCAACGAAAGTTTAAGATGATGTTTCACTAAACTAAATGGGACATATGATCTAAAACAACTGCTGTGATTTTGACTGTGCCAATCTCTGAGGTTTTAAGGGTGGTGCAGATTCAATCTGGAGGTACAGTGCCTCTGCCAGCTGCAATAAAAGACATGGGAGGCCCTCTGCTTCCCTGGGCCTGCACCGGACCTGCAAGCCTCACTCCATGGTAAGGCTATCGCACCCTCCATGCCTTGACTCTTCCAGCCTCATTCACCCTCCCATCTCCCCTGCAGGTCTCTCCTCCTAGCCT
>NW_008445964.1:0-492 GCF_000622305.1 Nannospalax galili
GAATAAGGATTCATACCAGTTTTGTTGTTGGAGTCTAGCATCCTCCCATTCTCTTAGGCATCTGTGGACCTTGGCTAGAGACTGTCTGATCATACCCAAGTAGTTAACATAAAAACAGCATTGTTCTCCTAGGGCAGAACATAGACTGCCTCTCTCCAGAAAGAGTAGGTCTAAGCCTCTCTGGTTCTGTAGGCTACCTCAGCCAGGAGGAAAGGGACTCTTCGAGATGTTAAACTGACTTTTCTAAGGCCCATAGGCCTAAATCTACAGCTACTTGAAGAGCCCAGTAGTTTTGGTCCTGTGTGATTAAGGCTGATGTTCCCAGTCCTGTGGTGGCAGTGACCCCAAATCCTAATAGGGTGGAGAGCACTACCACTGTTGTTCCTACAGCCCTCCAGTACCTCAACTGAGAGGTGGAGTGGACTTCTATCTCTGTATTAGACCTATAATAGAGGTGGGGGACCAGTTGTACCATGATGCAAAAATCTCCTG
>NW_008445965.1:0-492 GCF_000622305.1 Nannospalax galili
TAATTAATTGATTACTTAATTAAAAGTTTGATAAAAACAAAACATTAGACCATCTAGATGGCTCAGCAGGTAAAGATACTGGGAATCAAATCTAATGACCTGAGTTCAGTCCCCGGAACCTACATCGTAGAAGGAGAGAACCAGCTTCCACAAGTTGTCCTTTGTCCTCCACACGAGGGCCATGTGCATGCATGTGCATACAGGGTCACCCTAAAAATAAATTAGAAGATATTTTACACAACAATTGGCCTGTAATTCTCATCAGCGTTAAGAAAGTGAAGGAAAGACTAAGACACTGTTCTGACTGAAAAGGACTAAAAAGCTAGAACAGCTAAGCTATGTCTGGTGGTACTTACCTGTTGTTCCAGCACCATGGAGAAAGAGGGAGGAGAATCACGAGTTCAAGGCCAGTCTGGGCTACATAGTGAGCCGGTGTCTCAAAACAAAACAAAACGAACAAAAAGAATAAATATAGGAGTTAGAAATGATAAA
>NW_008445966.1:0-492 GCF_000622305.1 Nannospalax galili
GTCCTATCCAGGGACATGCACTCCAAAGTCTCTTATTCTCTACACCTTGGTCAGTTGTGACCTTCGATCTGCACTGCACTCTGTTGCACGAAGAAGTTTCACTGGTAAGAGCTGAGTGATGTATTAGTATTCTCTCCACCCCGTGTTCTAATATGTTCTATGAACCTTAGACAAAAGTTCCACTGCAGATTGTTTCTTAGGGCTGGGCACCTCTCAGACATATATTCTCTGTGTGTGACCAGTTGTGGAGACCTGGAAGCATCTTCCCTAAATACTAGATCTCATAGTTCTAGAGGATACTATGCAAGGTGCTAAGAGAGCTTAAAAATCAATCAATAGTCCAACCCCAGCTTCAAAGTTTAATAACCACAACAATGACCAGCACAACAAACTACAGTGGTGCAGTAGTGGTACTTTTATCTACAGGATAATCAACAGCTATCTAATTGAACTTAAAGCCCTCTCAACGGAAGGGAACTCGTGGCTGGCACC
>NW_008445967.1:0-492 GCF_000622305.1 Nannospalax galili
GTGCCAGCAGATCCAACACCCTCTTCTGGCCTCTGTGGGCACTGCATGCACACAGTGCACTCATATGCATGCAGGCAAAACACATACATAAAATAAAATAAAAATAGATACATCAAAAAATTAAAAGGGGGAGTGTTGACCCTCCTCCCAGTCTGCTTCCTGATCTGCCTGGATGTGAGCAAGCAACCTCAGGTTCCCACCGCCATGCCGTCCTCACCACGATGGGCTGTTGTAAACTCTAAAACTGTGAACCCAGATAAACCTTTCTTCCTATAAGTTGCTTTCTGTCAGGTGTTTCAGGACAGCAATGAGAAAAGTAACTAATGCAGTTTCTAGATCAGGCTCCCTGATGTGTTAATGATGTAATCGTGACTAAGTTTTTCTTTGTCTGAGTCAATTATAACAGTGAAAAGTGGTACGTTTGTAGAAGGCTTCTCTTTGTCAGTCAGTACACCAAACCCTTTGGAGGATTTAGTTTTCAGGAAAGTCTCT
>NW_008445968.1:0-492 GCF_000622305.1 Nannospalax galili
ATGAATGACTCAACTGTTTATAACTATGACTCTTGAGGTGGGGGGTAGTGAATAAGTTAGTACAATTTATCACAAAACCACAGAGCCCCTGTTGGTATCATAATATACTTTATTGTGCCAATTGCCACTCTGTTCTGTAATGAACAGAGTCATTACAGAGCAATTATGACACAGACAGATGGCCATGGGCCTCTCCATTCGGCTGTGCACCTTTCACTGTCTACAACCATATCCTCCAGAACTGACATAACCACACAGTCATCCTAACAACCAAACTTACATGACTTCAATATAAATCACATAGCTATCATTTGGACCAAACCACTAGGCTATTCTTGTCAGTGTTGGACTTTTTTATTATTTTTATTAATTTTTTATTTTATGTGTATAAGTATATTGTGTGCATGTATGCAAGTGCACCCATGTCATGCAGTGCGTATGGAGGTCAGAAGAGAGCATTGGATCCCCTGGGACTGGAGTTAGGATGGTTGT
>NW_008445969.1:0-492 GCF_000622305.1 Nannospalax galili
CTTCATGGACTCAGTTCTCTGGGTGCACACAGGTTGTCTTTAGGGGGAAAACACTCCCTTCCCCTAAAACCTCAGTGCAAATTCCATTTTTCTCCAAATTGAGTCATTTCCTACCTTGGGCTCACATAGCTCCTCATTCCTTCTGAGGGCAGAGCTCTTCCCACGCTCTATGGAAATAACTGTCTCCGTGGCCTCCTCCCTCCTCTGCCAGCCTGTGGGCTTCTCCAGGGCAGGGGTTTGACCATTCATGTCTGTGTGCTGCCCGGCTCACAGTGGGTGGAAGTTTTTCCCTTGACTTAAAGGACTCATCCTTCTCCTGGGGACATGGGAGTAACACACTGAACTTCCCTAGCACCGGACCTTAGGAGCCTAAACTCTGCACTGGTGATGTCATCAACAAACACATCCCCAGACTCCAGAAATCTGGCATAGTAAGTGAGCATTTGGGTGCTAGAATTCATAATTAGTGAGCATTTGGGCTCTAGAATTGTT
>NW_008445970.1:0-492 GCF_000622305.1 Nannospalax galili
CAATCAATATAATTTAAAGAATGAAGGGAAGGAAAGAAGGGAGGAGGGGAAAAGAGGGGAGGGGAGGAAAGGGGAGGAGAGGAGGGGAGGAAGAAACGGGTTCTCACTAGATACCTGGGACTCCATCATTTGAGGCTTGAATTGCCTACCTGGAGACCTACCAAGAATGTTTTGTGGGTCTGGGGACAGAGCTCAGTTGGTAAAGTACTTGTATGCAAACACAAGAACCTAAATTTGATCCCCAGCACTCAAGTAGAGGAGCCAGACATGATTGAAGGCACACGTAATCCCAGCATGGGGAAATGGAGACAGGCAGATCCCTGGGGCTCACTGGCCAGCCAGTCTAGCTGAATGGGTGAGTCCCATACTCAGTGAGGGACCCTGTCTCAATAAACAAGGTGGGGCAGGTGAGATGGCTCAGCAGGTAATGGTGCCAAGCCTGGCAGCCCAAGTTCAATCTCTGGGACCCACATGGTAGAAGGAGAAAACTGA
>NW_008445971.1:0-492 GCF_000622305.1 Nannospalax galili
GAAGATAGGGGTAGGTTTCCACTACAGGTCTCAGATACTTCTGATGACATTCTTAGCTTTTTTATGGGACCTGGTCAGATGTTAGGTCAGAAACAGAGATGGGCAATTGGGGGTTAAAGTTGGCCTGAGATAAATGGTAATTAGGCTCCCGACCAACAGCATTCCAGATACTGCACGATCTGGAGACCTCTGATCCCTTAGTCAGTGGTGCAGCACAAAGTGTAAAGACGCAAGGTTTCTCTGGGAACTTTGGTTCACAAAGACAAATGTCGGAATACACTTTATGAGGTTTTTCGGTTACTTCTCTTGTAACTCACTTGCGGGCTCAGCCCAAGCCTCCTCAAGCTCACCCCGGCTTCCCACGCCTGCACCTGCAGCATGCGGGCTCCGCGTCTGCGCAGGCGCGGCCAGAGGGGGCGGAGCCCCAGGCCCCAGGCCCCGCCCCTCAGGTACGCTTCCTCCGCCCAGCCTCCCTTCCGGCAGGGCCGAGGC
>NW_008445972.1:0-492 GCF_000622305.1 Nannospalax galili
AGCATGGCAGATACGCAAAACAAGACAACAAAGTAATAAAATGTGTTTCAACTTCAGGGACTGGAAAGTGGTTGAATACTGCAAAGAAAAGTATGAACAAGGCTCCAACATGACGCTTTGTCACACTGTAGGAACAAGAACGGTGGAACATGGCCAAGGAGGGGACCAGAGAGCAGAGACAGTAGGCAAAGGTTGTCTCAAGCAGCTTCTTGGGAATCATGCTAAAGTTGACAATGGGAATTCCAGATGATTTTGGATGTGGTGAGGTAATCAGATCTATCACTCACGTAAAGAATGGGCTTGATTCTGTTGGACAAAACCTTCAGTGGAATGAACACAAATTATTGGAAACTGTATCACAGGTGTATTTGCCTGCTTGGGAGAGTGTGTGGACACGTATGTGCGAGTGAACATTTGAGTGTGTCTGAGTGTGTGAGTATATGTGACTGTGTGGCTGTGTGTGTATGTATGTATGTAAGTGTGAGTGTGTCA
>NW_008445973.1:0-492 GCF_000622305.1 Nannospalax galili
GGAGGACAGAATGTGATATCAATATCCTACTTAGGGCTGAGCACTCTCGGTAGTCTTTTATTTTCTGCACACTGACCAGTTGTGGGTCTCTGTGTTAATCCCCATCTGCTGCAAGAAGATGCTTCTCTGATGAGAGCTATGGGTCAATAAGTCATTAAGAGTCAGTTTAATACTATGTCTATTTAGCAGAATGATGCTAGAGGGTTCTCCCCTGGTAGCTTGCAGCTTGTCCAGCCACAGGTTTTTGGCCCTGATAACACTATCAAGTATGGACTCCATCTTGTGAAGTGGGTCTTAAATCCAATTAGAATGTGGTTGGTTGCTCCCATAATATTCACAGCACTATTGCACTAGTGGGCATATTTTGCAAAACCAGTTGTTATTGTAGCTCACAGTGTTCACAGCTGAGTAAGGTTGATGATTATCTTTCTCTGCCAGTAACATGCCCAGTACCTTCTAGTACTATGAAAGCTAGACAGTGGAGGTGAAGCT
>NW_008445974.1:0-487 GCF_000622305.1 Nannospalax galili
GATTGTGGGGTGCCCAGCCCCAACTGATACACATGAAATGCAACTACTATACCTGAGACTCAGGGCCAACCACAAAGGGAGGAGAGGAGCAGAAAGATTTCAAGAGCCAGAAGACCAGGACCACTGCTGTGAGATAGTCTTCTAGTCAGGACAAGGAAGCTGAGCCTATGAGTCTCAACAATGTGTTGCCTAAACAAGGCGCCTAATGACAACACCAGTCACGTGCCAACACCAGATAATGGTGCCACTGTTTCACTCCTTGGAATTTGTGGATCTGAGATATTTCACAAAACTCAACCCCTAGACAAAGAGCTATAGGCAATCAATGACTGCCAAGAGAGGGAGAATCACTTTTCTCCAGGGACCCGCCTCTCGATAGATTATCCAGTTGCAAGTGGTCAGCCTAAACACATGTACATATGACCAACACTAAATGGATTCAGAAGGATGTGTGTGTGTGTGTGTGTGTGTGTGTGTGTGTGTGTGT
>NW_008445975.1:0-492 GCF_000622305.1 Nannospalax galili
CCCAGCATCCACATGGCAGCTAACAACTATCCGTAACTCCAGTCCCAGGGGCTCCGACAGCCTCTTCTGACCTCCACAGGCATAGCACAACACAGGTGCACTTATCTGCATGCAGGCAATACACACATACACATTTTTAAAAAAACAAATCATGTGTTATATAGCCGGGCATGGTAGCACACACCTTTATAACCCTGCACTCAGGAGGCAGAGGCAGGTGGATTTCTGTGAGTTTAAGGCCAACCTGGTCTACAAAGTGAATTCCAGGTCAGCTGGGGCTACAGGCAGACAGTGTCTCAAAAAAGACAAAAGAAAAAGCAAAACAAACAAACAACAACAACAAAAAACACGTGTCACATAAGCCCAAGGACTAGAGTTCAGATCCCCTGAACCCATGTAGAAGCTGGGCAGGCATGGTGGCCACCTGAAATCCCAGCACTCAGGAGGCAGAGACAGGGGATCCCTGGGACAAGCTGGCTAACTTAACAAGCA
>NW_008445976.1:0-492 GCF_000622305.1 Nannospalax galili
TGGTACCTACTCACCAACTTTAATTCCAAATCCATGAAATCTGATGCTCTCTTCTGACAAATGTGGGCATTGCATGTGGGGATGCATTTATACAAATATAGATATAATACTCATACATGTGTTTAACATTTAATTATAAACACTTTTTTAAAAGAATTCTAGTGTCATTTTTTATTACTGATTGTTACTTTGGGTTTTTTTGAAAATTTTTGATGAATGAAAAATGAAAATGTGGTATAATTACATAATGGAGTTCTACTCGGCAGTAATGAAATGAAATTTTGAAATTTTCAGGTAAATGCATAGAACTAGAAACTTTTATACTAAGTAAATTAACACAGACTCAGAAAAGCATGTAACATATGTTTTCCTTCATTTGCAGATCATAGCATCAATCTTTTACACATAAGTGTATAATCTGATGTAACATCAGAAACCAGGAAAATTGAAAGGAAGCATGGATGTAAAGGGAAAAAAAGAGCCTGAGAGAGG
>NW_008445977.1:0-474 GCF_000622305.1 Nannospalax galili
ACACACACACACACACACACACACACACACATCTTGTTTAAAAGACAGTGAATTATGTTGATCGAGCAAGCTGTCTCTGTGGATAAAAGCACCTGAGTTCAATTCCTGGAGCCCATGGTAGAAGGGCAGAACCAACTCCCAAAAGTTGTCCTCTGACTTCTACACATGTGCTGTGGCATGTGGGTACCAGTGCACACACACACACACACACACACACACACACACACACAAACTAATAAATTCAAAAGGAGAAAATGAATTGTGTTGAAGCTAGGTAATGTGTACAAGGCGTTAACAGTAGTGTTTACTCTTGGGTGTTTAACCACACCTAGTTAGGAATAAAAATAACACCAAAGAAAATTAAATATATATTGGATTTTTTTAAATTACCACATGAAAGCAGTTTTTGTTTCTAATTCCAGTATTCCACCAGCTTGCCCTATATTCACGCAAGTCTCTGCTTTGAAAAACAGC
>NW_008445978.1:0-492 GCF_000622305.1 Nannospalax galili
GAGGGAGTGGGCATGGATTTGATCAAAACACCTTGTATGCTTATATCCCTGCATGAAATTCTCAATAAATTATTATTTTTTAAATCTGCCATTCCTAGCACCTAACTTGACTTTCTCCTTGGATATATTTGAGGTGACAAGATGTTTGAAGGCTTATGCCCACAATTAGTTAGCTAGTATTTGTAAATGGAGGCAGAATGAAGTATTCTCTCTCCTATGATGATAGTTTTCATTAGAGACATTTTTATTCTCCCATGAAACTTCAGTGCAGGCTTGAGTGCAGAAATCAGAGATCTGTATCAAATGAATACAGGCTGAGCATATCTTGCTACCCTTGATTAAGTTTCCCTTGTTCTGCTCTCTAGAGCTTTATATTCCCCCTCTCCTCCACGCCCAACTGGGAGGAGAGAGGCCTTGCCAGATGTAGTCACTTATTCTCACTAACACCTGAATTTTCCTGTACCTTATCCTTCTTTATTGGCCCCTAATGAA
>NW_008445979.1:0-492 GCF_000622305.1 Nannospalax galili
AAAAGAATTTTAAATCAAAACCTTCCCAAGTAGACTGAGCACAGAATTCATCCAAGCCTTCAAGAAGAAGTAATATCAATGCTCCTCAGACTGTTCTGTAAAATAGACAAGGAAATAACACTCCCAAATTCAATCTCAATTCAATAAATTAAATGAAAATTGTGCTGGATTATTGGTCATCCAATGAGCCTGATGAAAGGAAAAAAAAGTCTGTTTGAGGAGTGTATTAGTCAGGTTTCTCTAGAGGAACAGAAGCCCTAATTTTATATATATTAAAAGAGGATTTACTAGATGGGCTTACACAGTATGATCCAGGTGGCACACTGGGATGGCTTCTCAGTCTTTGAGTCTGAATGCCTCATGATTTCCAATCTGGCACTGAGGACTTTGGGGGATTCCTTATTGCAGATGCCACTGGTCTCCAATTCACATTAAAAGGCAGAAAAAGCAGGGTTCTGATGCCTGCAAGGACGGCAGCAGCAGAGGCAGTGA
>NW_008445980.1:0-492 GCF_000622305.1 Nannospalax galili
TGCTTACTAAATTATTTTTTCTTGGGGCAGGAGAGATGGCTCAGCAGTTAAGAGCTTTGCTGCTCTTGCAGAGGACTCAGGTTTGGACCCCAGCACCCACATGGTGGATAACAGCAGTCCGTAACTCCAGTTCCAGAGGATCTGATGCTCTCTTCTGGCCTCTGCTGGCATTGCACACATGGATGCACTTACATATATGCAGGCAAAACACTTTAAAATAAAAATTGTATTATTTTTTCTTATGGCATAATATATTTAACATAAAATTTGCCATCTTAATGATTTTACATGTACATTACAATGGTAAAACATACATTCATAATGCTGAACAAATGTTACTGTCATCCACCCCCATAATTGTTCATTTTTGTGAAACTAAAACTCTGTATGTATCAAAGAGCAACTCCCTGTTTCCCCCTCACTGCAGTCCCTTTTCTTTTACTAGTAGTACTACTGCCTTTCTACTTTTTGTTCTATGACTTTCAACTATTC
>NW_008445981.1:0-492 GCF_000622305.1 Nannospalax galili
GCCTCATACTCTGCTAGTGGGAATGAAAACTGGTCCAGCCGCTGTGAAAGTCGTCATGGCGATGTCTCAAAAGTAAAAGTATTTGACACACTCCTGGGTGCTGAGCCAAAAGGCTCCAAGTGAACATATCCCAGAGACACTTGCACATCAATGTTTACTATTCCCAACTGCCAAGTTACAGAAACCGCTGTGTGCCAATGAGAAACAGATAAAGAAAACGCAGTGCACATACACATGGAATTTTTCAGCCACGAAAGATGAAGTTATTCTGTTTGCAAAAAAAAATAGATGCAAGTGAAGAGACATCATATTAAGCAAATGAAGCCGGCCTCAGAAAGACAAATATCACTTTTGTCTCATTTGTGGTTCCTAGTTTACAAATGTACATAAAATCGTGTGTGTATATGTATAAAAGTAGTTTTTTATTTTTTAAAAAATATTTTGATTATTTTTATTTTATGTGTATGAGTGTATTGCCTGCAGGTGTGTAAG
>NW_008445982.1:0-492 GCF_000622305.1 Nannospalax galili
AAAAAAAAGTTCAGATAAAAGATATTGACTGGCAACTCATTAGCGTAATTTAAACTTTTTGAATTTCCATCAATTCTCCAATAGAGATGGATGTCTCATGCCTTTAATGATTGGCGCCACAGAATTGAAAGAGCTTCAAAAACCGACTGTCATCAATGATGCATGGCACTGAAGAATTTAACGGGCCTTATGGTGTATGCACCTTGAAATTTTCAAGTGTGATTTGAAAGAGCTCCCTGGGATATAATTAACTCAGAACTTAGAGCCTTGTGCATAATTTAGAAGCAATTACAGTTCAAGGAAATAATACGGTAACTTTTGAAATTCAAACAAAAAACATTCTGGAAAAATAGAATTAATCACTGGCAATTACTGAGTTAAAATTTCTAACTTATTACTTGAAGTACTCCCACATAATCATGCACTCAACTTTAACTGAACCCATAATTGTAATCAAATTAGGGATGTGCCCGCATTCAAATCTCAAAACAT
>NW_008445983.1:0-492 GCF_000622305.1 Nannospalax galili
AGTTACAAAAAGCCCACAGAGTTTTCAGCTTCCTCTTGCAGCAGTCTAGATTAAGGAGACATCTGGGCAGAATTTCTGGACCAGCCACAGTCATGTAGTCTGGAAGTCTGCCTGCTTTTCTGAATTTTTCGGAAAAGTGGAGTCTCTCCTTTTCTTCTCCATGACCCTTTTCTAAACATACTTCCTTTAAGGCTTTGGGCTGCCCCTAGCACCTTGTTTTTTGTTTTGTTTTGTTTTTCTTCTCCCAGCAATGTGGCTACCAGTCAGCCATGTGTCAGACCCACATACAGACTCTAAACCTGCGTGGCTTCATGGCTTTCTTTCCTTCTTCCCACAATTCTCTTCCTCAAGGCAGTTGCCAAAATTATCAGCTTGCCTGCCTGAGGACTTTTCTTTAGAATTCTAATAAAATTGTAAAAGCTTAAAAAAAGAGAGAAATCAGGGCTAGAGAGATGGCTCAGTGGTTAAAAACACTGGTTGTTCTTGCAGAAG
>NW_008445984.1:0-492 GCF_000622305.1 Nannospalax galili
AAAAATCTCTCTAAATAAATTCTCTTCAATACAAAAATAGTGTGTATTTTGACCTATTCTGGGTGACAATTATCAACATTGTAGGTATGCCTGGAAGGGTAAAGTGTAAGGATTTAAAATATACTGATAATAACAAATAATTAGCTAAAATCTAGAGATATGTTGCTGAAATTTCTACAGTTTTAAGAAATGTAACAAACATCCATGTTTACATATGGGGATTGGATAATTTCATTACAGTACTGTAACATTATAAGGCCTGTGCTGTTATTGTGGTAATTCTTTCATTACATGTAGTCAGATTTAAGGAGGCAGAAAATTAGGCACAAAGTCATTTACTTAGTAATGACACAGCATGAATTTGAATTTCTGGTTAGTTGAATCTGAAGTCTTTGTGTTTTCCATAACTCAATAAGACATAGAACTATTTTTAAAAAGTACTTTATTTATTATTTTAATTTTATGTGTATGTGTGTATTGCCTGCATGTAGG
>NW_008445985.1:0-492 GCF_000622305.1 Nannospalax galili
GGCTTTGTATGTCCCCAAACAATTTGCAGTACTTGAGGTTTTTATTGAAATGTAATGTACACACACAGAGAAACATACTTGAGAATGGAGTTTGAAACTTGTTGACTTCCCACAACCAGTCCAAACTCCATGACCGCCATGATGCTCCAGGATTCTCTTTTCCAATCAGTGCCCCTGCTCTAGGCAGCATGACCTCAGCAGTAATGCGTCACCAGCTCTTATGTCTGGGTTCTTTTACACAATATTATGTTTGCTCTATCAGTATGTACGTGGAGCTATGTAGGTCATTCATGCTTATTTCTGTGTAGCATTCCAGTGTACGAATGTCTGCCGTGTGTGGTGGTTTGAATGAAAAACCTCATAGGCTACAAGTGTGTGGACATTTTGTCCCCGGTTGGTGGCACTGTTTTAGGAGGTTTATAGGAGGTGGGCTGTGCAGGAGGAAGTGTGTCACTAGGAGCAGACTTTGAGCTTCCTTAAGCCTTGCCAGAT
>NW_008445986.1:0-492 GCF_000622305.1 Nannospalax galili
TCTGTCAAATGTCAAGTATGTACATGATCTAAAGAGGCCACTTTATTGACCTGATCGAGACAGAATTTCTCTATTATCAATAAACTGCTTTTGTGTGCCTATGTGTGTACAAGTGCATGTGTGTATAGGCTAGAGGTCAACCGGGGATGTTGTTCCTCAGGAGCCCCCCACATTGTTTTCTTATCTTTGTGTGTGTGTTTGTGTGTATGAATGTGGATGTGCACATGGCATGGGACACGTGGAGGTCAGAGGCCAACCTTGAGCATTGATCTCATGTTTTATCTTGTTTGAAACAGGATCTCTTATTGGTCACTGCTGTGTATTCCAGACTATCTGCCCCCAAACTTCTGGGGATTCTCCTCTCTTAGCCTCCCATCTCTCCCTATGAGCACTGGGATTACAGACACCCACTATGGTGTTCAACTCTATGTGGACTCTTGAGATTGAATTTAGTTCCTCACCCTTGAACAGCAAGTGTTTTACCCACTGAAT
>NW_008445987.1:0-492 GCF_000622305.1 Nannospalax galili
TGCTAGCCATCTTACCATAATGCACCTGTGTGTACCTATTGCCATGGCTCTCACCTTATTCTTCATTACAGGTTTGGTGGAAGCCACTCAAGCCAACTGGACCTGTGATGAAAGATTTCTGTTAGCACTCCTTGACTTTTGGACAGAATGGATAGACACTGTTTGTTGCTACTGATCTGCACCCTTTTGTGGTTCCAACACCCTTCCCCTATGACCCATGCATTCACACTACTCAACATGACCAGGGTGTGGTCAAAACTTCACTTTACCACACCCATTTCTCTTGTCAAGGAAACATCTCAGGAGCCTGTGGGCACAATATGACCACCTGCTCCATCTGCCAACAAGGAAATCAATATACTTATTCCAACCCAAAGTACCCCTCCCAAGTGAGGAATGGTTAGTGGGCTGGCACTCCCAAGATAGGGGGCACTTAGTTAACCTTAATCTCTACCTGCCAGTGTCAGTACTTTTTGATGTGTGTACAGCCAT
>NW_008445988.1:0-492 GCF_000622305.1 Nannospalax galili
CCAGGCACTTCTCTTCCCGCCCCAAGGCCCCGCCCTTTCCGCCCCGCCCCTAGCAGACCCCTCCCTAAGCCCCTCCCCCGGCTCCGCCCCTCGGGGCCCCGCCCTCCACGGTCCTTCCCAGGCCTCGACCCAGGCCCCGCCCTACCGGCGCTGCCCCTCGCGGGCCCCGCCCCAAGCCCCGCCTTCTCCGGCTCCGCCCGTGGCGTGGGCGGAGCGAGAGGCTGCCGGGGTGGCGGCGGCTCCCGCCCTTCTGGCGCCCAAGCCTGCGAGCGCTTCGGGGCTGCAGTGGGCAGCAGGCTCTCCTGCGGCCCTGCAGGGCGGCCAGAGCGGGCGGCGGCATGTGCTCGGCCGGGGAGCTGCTTCGCTGCGGCGCCGGCGGCGGCGGGGAGCTTGACGAGGACGAGCTGGCAGAGCGGGAGCCCCAGGCGAACCGGCGGCTGGAGCACGAGCAGGTGAGCGGCGGCGGCTTCGTGCCGAGCGGTTGGCGGGGGG
>NW_008445989.1:0-492 GCF_000622305.1 Nannospalax galili
TGATCTCATACATATATATAAAACTATACATATATATACATATATAGTTTTTCCTATAGCACATGATTTTTATCCCCTAATGTCCTTCAGTGTGGATCCATCCACTAAGCCCACCAAAAACCCCAACCCTGTAAGACACATTCTGCTTCCCCTTCCCGACAGCCTTTAATTGCCAAATGTTCCTTAGTTTGAGTTGGGATTTCTTAATCCTGCTAATCTTTTCAAAGAAGGTTCTTTGTTTCATTGAATCTTTCTGTGGTTCTTTTTTTTCCTTCATTTTTATAATATTCAGCCCTGGTTCTGAGTATCTCTTCCCAATTACTGTTCTTGGATGATATTGGTTCTTATTTTTCCAATGAGTTCAAATTCCTCATTAAATTATTAGAGTCTCTCAAATTTTTCAGTGCAAGCACATAAGAGGATAGACTTTTCTCTTAAGATGTTTGCAATATATCCCTAAGATTTCAGTATTTTCAAGGAACTTAATAATTT
>NW_008445990.1:0-492 GCF_000622305.1 Nannospalax galili
TAAAATAAAATAAAATAAAATAATAAAGTAAAATAAAATTGATTGTAAACTATATGGGATCTAAAATCACTAATGTGGCAAATCTCTGTGAGTCTGTGAGGGAGTTTCTAGATTGGATTAATTGAAATGAGAAGAGTGATCCTAAGTACCGGTGCCACAATCCCACAGCAAGGAGAAAGGGAGCTGCATAGTACCTATATTGCCCGTCCTCTGCTTCCAAATTGGCCTAGATGTAAACAAGCAGCCTCATACTCCTGCAGCCACATCTGAGAGCTGCTCCTCCACCATGCCTTCTCCACAATGATGTACCCGCCAATGAAAGACAAAATGTATCCATCCTTCCTTCCTCTCTCCTCTCTCTGTTCCTTCTTTCCTTTCTTTTTTCTTTTCTTTCTCACATTGTAGCCCTGGTTAGCCTGTAACTCACTATGTAGATTATTCTGTCCTCAAACTCACAGAGATCTGCCTGCCTCTGCTTCCCAAGTGCTGGGA
>NW_008445991.1:0-492 GCF_000622305.1 Nannospalax galili
GAGTATCTAGGCTACCTCAAGGATGTGACCTCGGGAAGTTCCAATACATTTTCTCTCTCTAGTACCCTGCTAGTTAACTAGATGTTTACTGAGATACCATTGTTAAATTCTTATTCCTTTGATTTAATTGCTTAACCATGGTTTAAATTTACTACTGCAATGGTAAAGACAAGCATCCTCCAAAGGCATGTATGTTAAATGCTTTGTCATCAGCCTGTGGTGCTATTGGGACATAAGGGAATCTTTAAGAGATGGGGGATCCATGGGAGAAAGGCTACTGGTAGTCTGGCCTTGAAAGGAATGTTGGGATTCTAGGCCCTTTCCTTGTCTCTCTGCTTTGTATCTACCATGAGGTGAAGAGCTTTGCTCTGTCACATTATCCTGCCTTGACGTGCTACCTTGGCACAGGTTATGGAGCCAACCCACTGGGGACTGAAATATCTGATGCCATGAGGCAAAATTAGCTTTTCCTCTTTTTAAGCTGATTGTCCT
>NW_008445992.1:0-492 GCF_000622305.1 Nannospalax galili
AAGGTATAATTGCTATGGAAACAACGTGTAACTGCAATCCTCAGGATAGTAACTTTGTTTTTAAACTTTGGGAGCTGAGGGGCCAAAGAGATGGCTTAGCAGTTGAAAGAGCACTTGCTGCTCATGTTCTAATAGTCGAGGAATGGATTTAATGTGGTTTACAGAAGTTCATGTTAATTCGGAGTAGCAAATATATGTCACAAACAATGAAAAAAATTACAAATTGTTTAGGGAATGAGGAAAAAGCAAAAGTTATTCAAACTGGAAGGCAACAATTAATAAGATGCTCAGCTCGTTAGGTGAAAGTCGTCTCTCACAAAAAAAAGAATCAAGGTTTGTTGAAGACACAGTGACCACAAGCTTGGGAGGAGATGAACAGTATTTAATGTGTAGGCCATTTTATCATGCCAATACCAAAGAATGCCATGCTCATGTTAAGAGAACATGTGAACCAACTTGAAGAGGCTCTCATTGACCAAAGACATGGGTCAG
>NW_008445993.1:0-492 GCF_000622305.1 Nannospalax galili
TCCCCTATGTATACAAAGAGCAACCCCAGGGTGTCTTCTGTTCTGCTGCTCCCTTCTGCCCAAGCATGCTCTATGTAGACCCCAAACCTAAACCTCAGGGTCCATCTCCAGCTGCCCAGTGACCCGGAAAGACTGCCACAGTGCTGACTTCATTTCCCAGCCCCTTGTCACACTCTCCTACTCACTTTCCACAAACCCCAGTCACAAGTCTGACCCCCACTTTTCTGCCTCTCCATCCTGCCAAGCAAATGGCTCTGCCTCATCCTGTTCAGGACCGCTCTGGATCTCACCAACTCTGTGAAGGTTCCTGGGCCCCCTCCTAAGGACTCACAATTCTGTAGCCTTGTCAACACCTGAGATCCTCTTCTAAAACTATCTCTTCCCTACTTGACTGTGGCTCTCCAAGGACAGGACTTCATAGTTTCCCTAACCCCTGATACAGGAGATGGCCCTTAGTGGAGCTCAGTAAATTCTGTCAAGTGAATGAATGCA
>NW_008445994.1:0-491 GCF_000622305.1 Nannospalax galili
CAAGAACAGTCAGTGTTCTTAACCACTGAGCCATCTCTCCAGCCCTTTTATAGAGAATTTTTTGGAAGAAGTAACACATCCTATACAAAGGAGAGCCAAATGAAGCATCAGACATGTGCACAGTAAGAGCAGCACCACGAACAACTTCTATCAAATCCAAACACAACTCTTGATATAAAGATGGTGAGACATTGCATTATAGTGAGAGTGACTACCTCACAACGCAAAAGAAATCCATTAATGTTGTAATCTTCCACTGCGCATAGACCAGCTAGCCTCTGGGATAGTGGAAGAAGGGATGTAGTCTCCTTAAACTTCTGTTGCACATAGACTGATCAGCTTCTGGGGATGATCAGAGCAGAGTTGAAGTCTTCTAATGGAATCCCATTGTCTCCACAGTGTGGCTTGAAGTGGTAGATTAGAGTGTTGTTTGCAATCCAAGTGGTGGTTTCCCTTAGGACATAGGTCTTTTTATTTGCATGCAGTGAATC
>NW_008445995.1:0-492 GCF_000622305.1 Nannospalax galili
TTTTTTTCTAATATATGATTAATGAGTAGACATATGCCTATCCATACACATTATTAGATGAATAAAACTATGGATATTATGTTTTTAAGAAATAAACTCCTTGAATATGGATTAATGTTCTGCTATATTTAGTATCTTACAACATTTAAATTGGGACTTAGAAAATACCCACCTAAAAATAAAAATGTCAAATGTAAATTAGTTATAAAATTTCATGTTAATGTCTTAATTATAGGCTGTTAGCTTAAAAGAACAAAATTGATGCACTGGAATTCTTTTCTTGTTATAGTTCATTTAATTTTATTTTATAAATATGATGTTTTGCTTGCATGCATGTAAGTGCACCATGTGTGTGCAGTACTTGTGGGAACCGGAAGAAGGCATCGGATTCACTGGCAATGGAGTTATGTTCAGTGGTTAGCTGCCATGTGGATACTGGGAAATGAATACCAGTCCTGTGCAAGAGCAGTTAGTGTTCTTAACTGTTGAGCC
>NW_008445996.1:0-492 GCF_000622305.1 Nannospalax galili
CACACACACACACACACACACACGTGAGCAGGACTATCTGGGAAGAAGCGATTCAGCAGAAGAAGGAGGGAGATAAGATAATGGAGGGTGAATATGATAACAGTATATTATATTTATGTATGAAACTGTCAAAAATGTTCTTTTGTTATTGTTGTTGCTGCTGTTTGAGACCTAGCCTCTCTGTATCCCCAGCTGGCCTGGAACTGGCTATGTAGACCAGGCTGGCCTCAGAGATTCATATACCTCTGCCTAATGAGTGCTGGGATTAAAGGTGTGTACCACCACACCCCACTTTCTCATTTTTTTTAAAAAAGCCCAGTGTGGCAGCACACCTTTGTAATCTAGGCACTGGGGAGTCAAAGTCAGGTGGATTCTTGGGGCTCACTGGCCAACCAGTCTAGTCTACTTGGTGAGATCCAGACCAATGAGAGACTGGTACCCAGGGACTAACATGTGAGGTTGTCTTCTGGTTCCTCACAAATGCACACATAT
>NW_008445997.1:0-492 GCF_000622305.1 Nannospalax galili
TGTTTTCCATTTTATTCATTCTAGTGGTGAGGCTTCCCCCTTATGGCCCGAATTCCCTCTGGGTCTCCTGTGAGATGAGACAAACCAAATAATATATTTTATGTTAGTTTATTAACTCACAAGGGAATGAGTACCCAGTGCTTAATCTGGTGTCATGACTCAGAGCCCGCCTTATCAGACCCTGCCAAGCCCATAGTCACTGCTACCATTGGCTCATGCCTCTGGGGCCAGCTATTGCCCCAGGTCCACAAGAGTCAGTCTATTCTGTCCAGCTGCTGAACGGCAGGCTGCACAACCCCCACACCACGCTGCTACCCGCAGCTCATGGCTTCCATTCCAAGATGGTTCCCAGCAGCCCCTTCATAGTCCATGCTCTGTCTCAGGCCCCGCCCATTGGAGTAACTAGCCAATAGGGAGACACCCTTGTTGTTTCAAGTTGGCTTGAGTTTTTCACTTCCTTCTTAATTTCTGCCTGAGTTTTCTTCAATGTTT
>NW_008445998.1:0-492 GCF_000622305.1 Nannospalax galili
GTCAGAGTATTTTGTCACAGCAATGAAGAACAAACTAAGGCAGATACATTCATTGTATTTTGTTCAGGCAGTGATTATTTTCAAATCTCTTATTGTACTCATAATGAAGTTATAGATTTATGATCTCCTTTTAAAAGAAATTTATTAAACTTCACCCACCCATGACGCAGGGACCACTGCAGAAGAGGGGGTGAGAAGATTGTAAGAGCCAGGGAGGAGATGCATGACCACTTGGATGCAGAGTCTTACTGGCTGCTGGGACCTTGAACATATGAACTTATAGCAATGCTGTAGCATGCACAAGATCCATGCAAACACAAGCAGACAACAACCCAACACAGAACTGTGGGAATGGGCAGCAGGCCCCAATCTTAGCTGAAGTACTATTTGGAAGCTGATTACTGCTAGGTAAGGAAGACCCAATACTCTTCAAGGGAGTAAAGACATCTAGGCAGACTAGACTTCAGTGGATGAACTCACACTGAGGGATTT
>NW_008445999.1:0-492 GCF_000622305.1 Nannospalax galili
AATAATAATAATAATAATAATAATAATAATAATAATAATAATAAAAGAAAGAGTACATGAAGCTCTCAGAAAAAAGTCATGGGAGATAAGGGAGGAGTTGGAGGGGAGGGAGTGGATGTGGATTTGATCAAAATTCTCAATAAATATTTTTAAAAATTAAAAAAGATATGGTGTAAGTGAAATAATTCAGCTGCTCTCCTTCATCCTTCTGTCTGGTAGCCTGGTAGCTCAGCACAGTTCCAATTGAGTAGCCTCCATTTAAGCTTTTCTGGAATATGGAAGCAAGGGTATCTTCAACACGTTTTCTCTATTCTTTTGATCTGCTCAAAATAAAAAGAACACAGGCAGACAGACAGACAGACACGCACAGCATACTGTCATTGCAAAGTCATTCAGGTCCACATTAGGCAATATAACTGGTCAATGCTTTCTCTTGTACAAGAGAATGCCGGCTTCTATGAGTAGTGGGTGGTTGAATCATGTTATTGTCTG
>NW_008446000.1:0-492 GCF_000622305.1 Nannospalax galili
TTTGTTTAATGAAACAAGGTGCCACTAGCTTACTTCTGATTAACCTAACCCCAGTACAGGTCTTAAGTATGACCACACAAGTGACTTGACCCCTGTGGGTTTAAAGGTCAAACATCCATCCTGGACCTGAGAATGTCAAAATAGGCATTCCCTAAAGGAGTCTGCTGTTTACAGTATCACTGGAGAGTTTCAAGACTCGTAGTTCAATGCAGGATACCACCTTCACAAATTTCTCTTAGGTTCCCTGGACACCTAACTGCAGATCAATGGCTTGGCCAGCCAAGGGTTAATGACCACTGGGCTGAGTCACAGGAACAAGCACCTGTTTGTGTCCATTCCTCCAGAGACAACTGTTTCAAAGCCATTCCCAGCTGGAGCGACTTACTGCAGTATTTCTCATGAAGAGCTCCCTGTCTCTACAAGAAAGCCATAGGCCAAGCCAAGCAGGCATTCTACCGAAGCCTGACTTCAAGATGAGATGCCAGTTCCACA
>NW_008446001.1:0-492 GCF_000622305.1 Nannospalax galili
GTTTCCATCTTGTCTCTGCACTCTACCTGGAGCTGAAGACACTGCCTCTGATTTCCTGGAAGATGACTGTGGCATCTTCTGTTTGCTTATCCAGACCCTCCCTGCCATTCTTCATCCTGAGATCCTTCCAGGAGACCCTAGCCACACAGAACCAGTTCAAGTCACTGATAGAGATGCCTGGCAGGAACAGGGTCAAGCTGAAGGGGCCAGAGGGGAAAAGAACACAGGGGAAGATGTGTTTCCCATTTCTGTAGGCGTGTACCTGATGAGACACATGAGAAATAATGGCCAAGGGCTGAGGTTAAGGATTCAGAGGCCTCTATAGGTTGAAGGGCAAGGAAGAAGGTCCCAGAGGTCACTTTATGTGTCGTCTACTAGATGTAGGTCAACAAGAATGAACTTGGATAAGTCTGAGGGTACAACATGAGAAGCCAAGCCAGGGCGCTTTCTCTTTCCCTCCCTCCCCTGTCACGCCACCTCCAGTGGAGCCTG
>NW_008446002.1:0-491 GCF_000622305.1 Nannospalax galili
AATTTGACCGCAGAGTCTTTGGAGGTCATTGAGAGAGTACTGATCCTGTATTAGGAGAGCCGGGGCAAGTGGTCGAACATTGGAGGATATTTTAAACCCCAAGAAGCAAAAGGGGGTCAGGACTTGGATCTTTTCCTTAGCAATGGACAACCCAAAGCTTTTAAGGTCTTCAAGAAGCAGTTTGAGGAGGTCCAGGGAGGCTGTCCTGGAGGGATAAGCAGTCAAGAGATGATCCGTGTAATGTATGAAGATGCATTCGGAGTGTATCCTTGACGTCACAGAGGAAACAAACAATTGGAGATGGATGGGATATTTTTCCATCCCCTGTATCAAACCTTCCACTGATATCTTTTGGTGGGTTTGGAGTGGTTGGGTTCCCAGATTATAAAGGCGAAGTAGGGTTTGTCTTCATCTGCTAATGGGATGGAGAAGAAGCAATTCTTGATATCCAGGGCAACTAAGTGGTAGGAATTAGGTATAGCCCCGGGATG
>NW_008446003.1:0-492 GCF_000622305.1 Nannospalax galili
CTACAATGCAACCTCTATGCCTAAGACTCAGGGAACATAGTGGAACAGGGGACAGAAAGAATATTACTGCATCTCTCAAATTCCACCATGCTAAGGTGGTAATTAACTCAGAAAGTCACAACTGGTCAAAGTGCAAAGAATAAGAGACTGCAGAGCACTTGTCCCTGGGTAGGATGCCTATAGCAAAACTTTGCCACCCAAGGCTCAAAGACCACTGTGGAAGAGAGGACAGAAAGACTCTAATTGCCAGGGGTGGTAGATAAGCACAAGGAAACAGAGTGTTCCAGGCAACTGGGAAGTTGCTCATATGAATTTACAGCACTGGTGACAACATGCACAAGACGCATGGAAACTCAAACCAGACAAAACCCAAGTATAGATGTGAGGAATTGAATAAGAAGCCCAACTGTAGCCTAGGAATTATTGGCAACCAGTGACTACTGGGAGAAAGATAATTGGTTTTCTTTAAGGGAGTGATACTAAATAGGTTTA
>NW_008446004.1:0-492 GCF_000622305.1 Nannospalax galili
CATCTGAAACTCTAGTTCCAGGAGATCCAATACCCTCTTCTGGCCCCTGAGGGCATTGCACATATGGTATACCTACATAGATGCATGCAAAACACTCATACACATAAAAGTAAATTTAAAATATCTTTGAGAACAGTTTTATTTGGTAATGAACCCAATTGGTAGCTGGAGTTATAACTCAGAAGTAAAGTACTACCTAGCGTGTGAATGTCCCTGGGTTCAATCCTCAACAAAACAAAAACAATGCAAGTGATTGAGTACTCCTTTGAAGTGTGTTGAATGGGGATTGACTTCATTAATTACAAATGTTTAACATCTATGTACAAGTTATAAGACACAATGCCTTAGACATCTTGCCACCCTAATAATAAACCTGTGAGCAGAGAAGATAACTCATCATTTGAGGCATAGTGAAGTATGTCTTGAATAGCTGAAACTGTGTGACTTTCAGATATTCAGGCTTTGGGATTTTGTTTTGAGATAGAATCTCAT
>NW_008446005.1:0-492 GCF_000622305.1 Nannospalax galili
AAAAACCCCAAAGATTGTCTGAGATTTTCCAAAAAGACTGTCAAACAGTTTTTCCATCAGGAGAGGAAGAAGTCACCCGGGAGGTTCCCAGTGGCCGCAGGGAGAAGGAATGGCTTGTCTGTACTTGACCTAGCAGGACAACCTGCTTATTAATAGTCACATTTCCTTCTGAGCACCATAGTCTGTAGCTTAAATGCCGCAGGATGTTATCAATGGTGCTGATTTGATTAAAAGTACTACTGTAACTGGGCTGATGACTCACACCTGTAGTTCAAGCACTCAGGAAGCTGAGGCAGAGGACTTCCTTGTATTTGAGGTGAGCCTGGTCTACAAAAGTGAGACCTTGTTTCAGAAACCAAAACGATATAATTAAAAGTCAGCCCTTTAAGTAATTACGGAAACTACTATGTTAATGAGAAATAGCTGCAGAATTTTCATATTCATGAGGCAGCAAGGTAAAATTGCCTAGTATTCTTTCACACAAGACAAGCA
>NW_008446006.1:0-492 GCF_000622305.1 Nannospalax galili
AGTCTACTTCTGGGAAGTTGAACACAGTTGAAATTTGGCAAGAAAGCCGGAGTGTGCATAAAGGGACCTTGAAGCATATCTCACACTGGGATTCCATGCGATGCGGAACAGCCTCTCCTGAAAGCAGCTTGTTTTGTGGAAAAGAGAACTGTAAGTTAAGTTCAGCATAAGGGTGCGCTGCTACCTTCTCTTTCTTGGAAGAAGATACCCTTTGCAAGCACTGAGCTTTCTCAGACAAAACTGGAAATAGCGAAGGCAGATCTTGCTGGCTGATCTAGGCACACCTGGGTTTATGTCTTTCTGTTTCCTTAGCTCAGGATAAGAATACTCTGGAAATGTTTACTTGTGTTATCACCATGCCTAACTTGTGTCTTTCTTTTCCAGGTTATTTTCAGGAGCAGAAAATTAGAGATGAGTGGAAATAAATGGAAAAGAAAGAAGAAATGAAAATGACCGCACACACACACATGCACACGCACAGGCACACGCACA
>NW_008446007.1:0-492 GCF_000622305.1 Nannospalax galili
ATAATGCTTCTCCCTAGCTCAAGTGGGGTTTAGCACTTCAGAAGAGATGCAATTTGCAGATAAGAAAAACTTCTCTGGCTGCTGATTAGATAAGAGAATTGCCTGCTCACTCTCCAGCCAGGCCTACAGTCTTTCAGTGCTGAAAAACTCCCACCAGTCCCTCTTCCCTCTTCCAGGCCCAAGAGAAGCTTCCCAGGCTCCATCTGTCTTCAGACCTCCTTGGTGCATGGGGACGGAGGTAGGGGTGCATTAGGCATGGAGGTACGGGTGCATTAGGCATCTATGAAAATGTCACAGTGAAACCCAGATTTTTTATGCTAACCCAAAAAGTTTTTTTTAAAAACCCAAAAGAAGAAGGGACATTTGCACCAGGACAATTGGCTAAAAAATATGTGACTACAATCTACTAAAAGTGTCCTTGTGCAACAAAGTACCACCTACAGTGAGAATGCACAATGAAAACCTGAGCAAGAGGACTCCTTATAATTCCAA
>NW_008446008.1:0-492 GCF_000622305.1 Nannospalax galili
TATATATAAATTAAAATTCACTGTTGCAAAGTATTTGTGACAGTTAAATTTCAAGTTAGAGAGTCTGTGATATCGAGGACATTTAAGGTTTCAGATTAGTCAATAAAGGATCAGTTTTTAAAGGCATATGTAAGAAACTATTATAAAGGGCAATGTTAAGTTTTATCCTGTCCTGTTTGACTTGATGTTATCTAAAATACAGCAAATAGGTAAAATTTTCTTTTTAAATTATCACTGTCCTTCTCCGTCTTTCTGTCTTTCCCTTGTCTTTCCTAGGGAATAAGATTGAGTTAAGGCAGTCTAAAGAGCAAAGACAAAAGACTATTAAAATAATTGCACTCTAGCAAATCTCAACTCTATGTTAATATGTTGTTTTTTATTCATTTAGTGTTTAGTTTTATTGCCACATTAATTAATTTCTTAAAAGGTCTCTGTTGCCTAGAAGAATAGCTTCTTTTTAAACAAATTGTTATTTTTATTTTATGTGTATGA
>NW_008446009.1:0-492 GCF_000622305.1 Nannospalax galili
CAAAACTTCAGCGTGGATGTGGTCAGTAGGGTTATGAAGCACTGAAAGCCGCAACACGGCCTGGATGCTGAAATTGCAGCATGGGACACATCATGCTGGGCTTCTGAAGTTTCAGGCATTGTGATTCCAACTCCAAAATTCTGAAATAAAGCTCCAGTGAAAACTTTTCCTTCCAGTAGCAAAGTCCTTCAGTCATTGCAGCCTATTCACCATGGTCAAAACTTTACAAAGCAGGGACCAGAGAGATGGCTCAGCATTGAAGAGCATTGGCTGCTCTTGCAGAGGACCCAGGTTGGGTTTCCAGTACCCACATAGTGGCTCACAATTGTTTAACTCCAGGTCCAGGGGATCCAATGCCCTCTTCTAATCTCCTGGGGCATTGCACAACACAGGTGCACTTACATACATACAGGCAATACATTCATATACATTAAAAAAAAAAATTTCAGAGGCTAGAACTTAGAGTTAAGGCATTAAGGCAATAAATAAATA
>NW_008446010.1:0-492 GCF_000622305.1 Nannospalax galili
CTCTGAAGTTAGCGCCAGCTTGATTTCCCCTTGTTTGTTTTACAGTTCATGTATGTACACTCTGCAGCAATAGGGTCTTATCTTCAAGTTCTTCACCAAGAGCAGGGGCAATGGCCAGTGCTGTTTGAGGGTCTATGGGATCCCTATCAACAGCTCTTGGAGAGGGAGTCCATTTCTGGCAGTGGGGTTTTACTTTGGTGTCTAGTAGGAGCAGTGTCCCCCTGTTATAAGGTGACTTCTAATCTCTTTTTTTAATGTACATGTATATATTTAAGACACTCTGCAGTGATAGGTTCCGAATGGCTTTTTCTAAAGATCTTCAGTGTTGGTTCTCTCTCCCCTTCCTTCCTTCTCTGCCTTGCCCTCCCTTTCTCCACCCCATCCAACCCTTCCTACTCGATGATTTCCCTTTCCTCCTTATATTATTTCATTTTACTGCCCCTACCACGAAGCCTCCCCCCATCCCATGGCTGTTATTAGTTTCCTGACCTC
>NW_008446011.1:0-492 GCF_000622305.1 Nannospalax galili
TTTTTTGACAGTGTGTAAGATAATATGCAGATTCTAGAGACTTAAGATGTGGATGTGGAAAGGGGGAAGATTATTCAGCCTGTCACATTTGAAAGAATTTTCTGATTGTCAATGCTTTAAACCTGGTTGCTTGGGTGGCTTTAGTAACATGGTATAAGGAAAATGGAACAAATACATCTTTCAATAAAACTAAAGCAACTTTCTCAGAGGTGTTACGTATCTCCTCATTAATATTACCTCACTATGTACTGCTGATCTCATCCACTCTGAAATCATTGATTCAGATGAAGCCAATATAAAAAAAGCATCAGGGGTTGTCCTGAGGAGAAAGGATGAACTGTCATTTGTCTTTAAAAGGTACCATGTATTCAAGGATGTCTGTTCAAATAGGGAGGTAGTACCCCTTCTGGCTATAATATAAAATTAATTCTAATCACAATCATAATTTAGTTTGTAATATCATGCATTTTGTACAGGAAGAGTTCAGTACTA
>NW_008446012.1:0-492 GCF_000622305.1 Nannospalax galili
AAGGATTTATGGCAAGAGTCTAGTTTACATTTAAGTTCATTTTGACAATAGGATCCGTAAGTCAAGGACAGAAGGATGGAAGGAGGGAGGAAAGGGGAGGAGGAGGGCAGCACCTGCTACAAGGCTCAAGTGGCCCTGGTCCGGTATGGGGACCTTCCTTTGTAACTGCCACAGAGCAGCATGTGGCCCGAGACTGTGGTAAAAAGGACAGTGTGTCCAGAAGTGGCGGGGCTTGTGCAGCACTTTCCTAATGGGAACACTGGTCCTGGAGGGAGAAGGAGCACCCTTGAGGTTCATGGACCACAAGAAAGTTACAGGACTCAGGAAGCCCAGGAAACCTAGAAGATGCATGAGGCCTCTCCTCAAGCTGACATGGACAATCTTTTGGGGAGTGTTTGCTCCATGAAGCTGCTCCAAGCTCTGAGGGGGACTCCAGTGATACACTGTCTTGAGTGGACACTCAGGCTGGGGTGGGCTTCTCAGTGATGCTCC
>NW_008446013.1:0-490 GCF_000622305.1 Nannospalax galili
CAGGACAGCTGGGGCTACAGGGAGACCCTGTCTCAAAAAGACAAAAAACCACCACATACATGAGGCAGGAGGATTGCTATAAGGAGATACACTGTCCCCAAAACAAAAACCTTGAGATAAAGATGGAATACTGGGCCTGGAAAGATGGCTGAGCCATTAACAGCACTTGAAGCCTATGCAGAGGACTGGATTCTTTTCCCAGCACCCACATGGCTGCTCAGAACTGCATGTCACTCCAGTTCCTGGGGATTTGACTCCCTCTTTGGACCTCTGTGATCTCCTGCATGCATATAGTATATATAAGTCACACAGAAATTAAATAAACTTTTAAAAAAGATGAAATGAACTGGGCATGGTGGTTGCACGCCTTTAGTCCCAGCACTTAGGAGGCAGAGGCAGGCATATTTGTGAATTCAGGGCCAGCCTGGCCTATGTAGCCAGTTCCAGGCTAGCTATGGCTACAGGGAGACCCTGTCTCAAAAAGACCAAA
>NW_008446014.1:0-492 GCF_000622305.1 Nannospalax galili
TCTGTATATGGCTCCTTGGCTGATTTGTTGGCTCCATCTGAAGAAGATTTTATTCTATTAGAAACAGACTCTGTTCTTATGAGCGCATAGACTTGTATAGGGAGTGCTGGGATTCTACAGCGACTCTTTAAAGGAAGGACTTGAAAGGAAATTTGTTCCCAAAAGTCCAGCAAAAATTATTTGTCATTCTTTTGAGGTCTATAATGAAAGCTGAAATTGTCCTGAGTTATGGAAAACTAAATAATATCAGGATCCTCTCTGGTAAGTTGGATGGTTCTAATTTGGCCCCACGGAATAAGAGTAATTCTTTGTTAATTTTGGGTTATACTTTTTTGTTTGGGTGTATTGGGAAGAAATAACCATTCTAAAATTGCCAAAGAGAGATTGAATTATCCAGCGGCTGCTCTAAGGGAAAGAGGACTGAAAAACAAATGAAGCAGAGTGAAAAATCTGAGTCTATAAGGAAGCTTCTTTGTTGCAAAGCTTGAGCCA
>NW_008446015.1:0-492 GCF_000622305.1 Nannospalax galili
TAAATTTGAGGGGGTTGGATGTCGAGATGGGACAACAGCCAACTGAACTAGGCTTAACAAAATTAACAATGCAGGGTCCAAAAATTAGGAGATACCAATAATACTCAAATACCAATACCAAATAATACTCAAGGTCGTCCCAGGTTATCGGGTGTGCTGTTGGAGCTGGTCACTTTCGTGGTCTGCCACAACGGGTCTGTCTCTCAGTGGTTGAGAGGTGCGTTGCTTCCTCCAGGATCAGGGCTGCCATCTCTGGGTCAGTGGCTGTGGAGGGAGGGTTTCCATCACAGGCAATTTTGATGTTCCAAGCTGGTATCCAAATGGGGGCTGGAACATTATCTGGAAAGATGCAAGCATAGCCTCTCCCTTGTGGTAATAATAGGTGTCAATAATATGATGGATATATTTGAGTTTGCCAAAGGAAGGGAAGTGAGTGAAGTTCATCTGCCAGATCTTGTTAGGGCCAAGAAACCCTAGTTCCCATCTTTTGCA
>NW_008446016.1:0-492 GCF_000622305.1 Nannospalax galili
AATGAGGGAAAAATTTTCTACATGGTACCATCAAACCAAATTGAAACAAAACATTTTGGGAATGGCACCCAAAACAAATCTGCAAAATGCACAGTGTCAACATCGTGTGGGCATGCCAATTGTACATCCCAAAGCATTGCTGTGGACGGCCCCATCAGTTTCCGAGTACAGCCCTCACTACTGCCTCTGTTTCCCGATTACCCTACTCTCACTAGGTTTGGTTAGATACTAGTAGCCACTAGCACCCTAGAAACTGACCATGAGGTGGAAGCATTTTTAGATAAATCCTGCATGCCAAGGCACTAAAACATGCAGGCTGTTCTCTGTGTCTTTCACAGTGTCAGAGGGTCAGACTGAACCTGGAAAATTCTTGAGAACAGAAGCTTGTGAGAACAAGCATGAGTCTGAACAGAAAAGACCAGTTTTTGCCCAGAGTCAGTATGGGGTGCGCAAGGATCCCGGGGCGCCAGCTGCTAGCGTGGCACCAGTCCC
>NW_008446017.1:0-492 GCF_000622305.1 Nannospalax galili
TCTAAATATCTATGCTTACATGCATAGAAAAAGGCCACTCAGATAAAGACACATCTCTTTGCAGTGAATAAAGGACATTCCAGTGCTCAGTCCTAAACAAGAAATTTATACCATCCCTTTAAGGCTCAGAGAACATTCTAGAAAAGGAGGCAAAAGGCAGTGGAATGGCTGTTATGCCATCTTTAAGCAAGGCACAGCAACAGTAATCATGAACTCTTGTGTAGTGTGTCTGCCGGTCCTAGCCCTACAGAAGGTAGACCTGCCCATCAGTCAATGTGGAAGAAGCTCAGGGCACTGTATCATTTATTACCAAACTATTAGAAACTAACAGATTCTAGGAGAGGGGAGGGAAATTATTCAGTTGTGAACCCACTGGTGAGTCCATCAGGCTCTAATGTATAATTCTTCCCCAGGGGCACACAGATGGCCCTAGTTAAACTCTACAGGACACAAAACAAAAGGTCATGAACGCATATAGGAAAGAGACTTGTT
>NW_008446018.1:0-492 GCF_000622305.1 Nannospalax galili
AAGAGGGGTGGGTGAGGTACTTGGCCTGTAAGTGCCCATGCTCCCTAGAGCATTCCAAGATGTGAAAGATGCCTCTGGCCCTGTAGAGTGCCAAGGATAGGGGCTTTCACCACATGGAATGTTTGAGAACAGAGCTGAATTCCTCTGAGCGACTGATTTCAGCAGCAGTCTCAAGTGGAGAAAGGGTCCTGGGCCTAGGGAGGTCATGGCTGCACTGGGCCTGGCTAGGGTCTGGGTGACCTTGGTAAGGGGCAGGAGTCAGGATGGAGCCCTTGGGAGACTCTCTGTCTGCACAAACTCTCATAGGATGGAGTTGGTGTGGGTGAGGGACCAACCATTGGCTCATGGGTGGAGCAGGCATGTGGTCCAACCTGCAGACTAGCGGGGCAGCTGAATGCCAGGCTGTGGAGGGCGATGGGTCTTCCCTGGGGAGCCTGAAGGAGAGCAAGGCCAGGATAGAGGCGTGCTGTGATGTGCTGCTTTGGCAAGCAC
>NW_008446019.1:0-492 GCF_000622305.1 Nannospalax galili
TGTGTGTGTGTGTGTGTGTACATACAGCTAGAGGTCAGAGGACAACTCTTAGGAGTTGGTTCTCTCCCTCCACCATGTGGATTCCAGAGGTGGAACTCAGGCTTTTGGGCTTGGTGGCAAGTGCTCTACCCTCTAAGCCATCTTGCAGGCCCAATTTGTCAATTTGTTTAACAAATCCCTTGGTGGAAACCTCCCAATTAAAGTTTAGATCAATTGGCCCTAATGCCTAGGCAGGGAGCCTAGAACAGTGGTGTTGATGTTATTGAAAGCTGTCCAATGAGCTACATGTATTGAAAACAGTTGATGCTTTATACAAATATGGATCCTTGTTTTTCATATTTATGATTGTCAAAATGCACATTTTCCCTTAACAAAATGCAAATCCATGTATAATTGATGTAGAATTTATAGTTATATATTCTTAGTCACTTAATTTTTTTTTCTAAAACTATACTTACTACTTCCTGTTCAATGGAAAATTCAGGAGCAAAG
>NW_008446020.1:0-492 GCF_000622305.1 Nannospalax galili
GGCAGCAGAGAAGACCTGCCTCAGTGTAGTGGAAAGAAAGTCTTCTGAAAAGCTGTCCTCTGTCCTGTGCACACATGCCATGCCCTCCCCCCACACATACGAACACACAATAATAATTAAAAGAAAATAGAAAGTATGTTAAATACTCCAAAACATTGAAATTGAGTTTGATTTTCTTTTTGGTGTATTTCAGAAGAAATGCAGTTAAACCTAACTATATGAAAGTTCTCAGAGGGCCAAATGAAACAAAATTGACTTGATGTGTCTTTGTTTTAATATGAGTTCTATTCATATGTTATTTAGTATACTCAGAGATCTCAGTTAAAATGGAGCCCCATGCTGAGGCTGCACTCTTCCATCTCCTTCAGAATAGAGCTGTCGGAGACCTTGGATGGCTGCCTTCTGTTCCTGCTACCCTCTTCACCCCACTCTACCCCAGCAGCACAGCTTGCCTGTGCCTTGTGGGCCTTGTCTTGCTTTGACCCTCCTTTC
>NW_008446021.1:0-492 GCF_000622305.1 Nannospalax galili
GGATTGAGGCCCCTAGCTCTATGGCAAATGGACGTCACACATATTCCAGAATTTGGTCGCCTACAATATGTCCATGTTTCTACGGACACCAGCTCTGGGATCCTCCACGCGACACCTCTCGCGGGAGAAAAGGCGCACCATGTCATTGCTCACTGCCTTGACGCTTGGGCAGCTTGGGGTAAGCCGGCTGCCTTGAAAACAGACAATGGGCCGGCCTATTCCTCAAAGGCCTTTGCAGAGTTCTTACTTCGGCTCCAGGTGGCCCATACCACTGGCCTTCCCTATAACCCACAGGGTCAGGGCATTGTTGAGCGTGCAAATCGTACCCTAAAAGAGCTACTTCAAAAGCAAAAAGGGGGACTAGCTGACTCCTCCCCTAGATGCCGGGTGGCGCTAGCCCTCTTTACTCACAATTTTCTGATCTTAGACACAGATGGACGGACTCATGCAGACAAACATAGTGCTCAATATCCAGTCACTCCCACTATTCTG
>NW_008446022.1:0-492 GCF_000622305.1 Nannospalax galili
CTATCTCTGCATGCTGACAAGTTGTGGGTCTCTGTGTTAACTGACATGTGTTGCAAGAAGAAACTTCTCTGGTGAGAGCTGAGAGATGCATTAATCTATGTGTATAACAATAAGTCATAAAGAATCAGTTTAATCCTAAGTCCCTTTAACAGATTCTCTCCTACGGTATATGATTTTTCTAGACATAGGTTCTTGGCTTTGATAACAGTGTCAGATATGGGGTCCATCTTGTGTAGCTGGCCTTAAATCAAATAGAAGGTGATTGGTTACTCCCATTACATTTGTGCATGAGTAAATGCATTAATGAATATTATTCACATTTTACTTCTTGAGAAACTGAGGCTCTGATGAGTTATATACTTTTTCCAAGTGTACATGAGAAATTTCAAAGAAAACATGAACTCTGGAGAACATAAAATTGAGGTATGACAAATTGTGTATGTCATCTAAGTCTAGAGTAACTGTAAATGTTTGTGTGTACAGATAGAGGGG
>NW_008446023.1:0-492 GCF_000622305.1 Nannospalax galili
TCTCTCTCTCTCTCTCTCTCATACATTTGATAATTTGGCTTCTGATCCTATTAGAGATCTTTTTTTTGGTTGAATCTAGTGGCCCTTTGAGCTTCTCTTGTGAAGATGTACATATGTCCTTGAAGATTTGGTAAGTCTTGAACTATTATTTCATAAAACAGATTTCATGAAATAGGGGACTAGAGAGATGGCTCAGTGGTTAAGAGCACTAGCTGCTCTTTCAGAGGACCAAGTTTTGATTTTCAGCACCCACATAGTGGCTAGCAACAGTCCATAAGTCCTGTTCTGAGGGATATGACACCCTGTTCTTGAATCTGCTGGCATTGCATTTACATGGTACACTTACATACATGCAGACATGAACACTTATATACATAAAATACAAATAAATTTTAAAAATAAAAAGTTTGAATATCTTTTATTTTTCTCCCTCAGAAATCCCACAATGCAAATATTTATTCACTTAATGGTTTCCCATACATTTCATAGGCT
>NW_008446024.1:0-492 GCF_000622305.1 Nannospalax galili
AGAGTGTGTAGCTCTGGGCTCCAAGTGGTGAGGAGATCTCGGTGTCTTGACAGATCTGATAAGCAGAGAACAACTAGGCTGGAGAGAAGTAAACCCCAAGCTCACCAGGCCTCTCATCAGAAGTGTGGAAATCTTAATGGCTCTAAGTCCCAAGACAGAAAGAGTGAAAGAAAATGAGGCATTTACATCACTACGTTCAGACTTCCATTTAAATGTTCCCTACCCCATGAATCCCCACCAACAAAAAACCTGGTGCCAATCTGTGTCCAAGGAAAATAATACACTTTAAAATCTGTGAGTGCTTATATGGATTGTTGGAAGTTACTCATCGATCAGTTTGGATACCTACCAACATACAAAGACATTCTGGGACAAGTTTTCCATTCTAGAATGAGAAAAGGCTGTTTTATGTAAAATCTGACAGCACTTTATAGTCTTCAGATTAAATTTGTAAAATCAAGACTATTAAGTCTAGCCAGGAAGGAAGCAGAT
>NW_008446025.1:0-492 GCF_000622305.1 Nannospalax galili
AAAAAAAGGTAATAATTTTGTGTGTGTATGAGTGTGTGTGTGTGTGTGTGTCTAGGCGTGAGTGAACCACAGCAAGCACATGGAAGTCAGAGGACATCACACTGTCCACCAGGTAGGTTCTGGGGACCAAACTCAGGTCATCAGACTTGATGGCAAGCACCTTTACCTCCTGAGCCATCTCACAGGCCCATGAAATATAGACACTTAGATAATTAGTGTAGCTACTATTATTGTTGTGGTTATCATCATCATCATTATTATTATATTTAATATTATTTTCAAAAGCATCATTAGCCCTTAAATAGCAGAGAGGATTTTGACTACAGTAGACGCCCCCAAGGGACCCTAAGACGGGCAGGTGTGGCCATGGCATTTGGGATATCTAAATGGAGCCTAAAGCCTCCACCTTTTGGCCTCCAGACCACCAAGGGAAATCAACTGAGCCAACTGGCCAGGGGCTGCTAATGTCACCCAGGGCATCAAAACTGGCAA
>NW_008446026.1:0-492 GCF_000622305.1 Nannospalax galili
AGCTTAGTACCCAAACACTGAGACTCTGGAGCAACTCCACAGGAATTTTCACTCTGTTCCCTAGCACATATTGGATCTGTGGATTAGATTAAGATTTTTAAAGCTCTCTAGGTTCGTCTCCACAAAACAGAAGAGTATCTTCTCCAAGGGAGATTCTGAATGGATTAATTCAGAGCACTCAGTATAGTGTCTGGCTGACAGGAAACCTGTAGCGGTGGCCTTCATCATTAGAAGATTCTAGGAGCACCAAAGGAAGGAGACCCCTAAGATCTGGTTGTTTTTCCTTCTGCAGAAATTTTCTGTTATTTATTATTTATTTATTTATTTATTATTATTTATTATTTATTTTTATTTATTACTTAATAACCACATGACTAGAAGAAGCAGCTCATTACAGTTTTAACATATTCAGTAACAGTTTCCAGAGCAAGGATACATCATTTTCAAAAGTGGCTGTGAATTTTTAGGTTCACAGTTGAATTAATAATTATA
>NW_008446027.1:0-492 GCF_000622305.1 Nannospalax galili
AAAACAATCATAGCAAAAATGATCAGCATTTAATCACCACTTATCTTTCTCCACCTCTCTACTAAGTATCTTTCCTTTATAGTCTCACGTCACTCTCTTAACAACCCCATGTGGCAGAAATAATGTTAGCTCTGTTTTCAAATGAAGAATCTGAGACTTCAAGACCTAGTCGGTGGGGCTGGTGAGATGGCATAGGACCTGAAACTAAGAAACCGAGCCTGAGGACTTGAGTTTAATCCCCTGGACCCATGTGGTAGGAGAGAGCCAACATCCTCACACAAAATCATCAGTCAAAATCAGAAAATTTTAAGAGATCTAGTAGGTAGAAGAACCTTTGTTTAGCTACCAGAACTTTAACTTTCATCTGTAGCAACCCCTCTACTAGATGTTGATGACATTACTGTCCTACCTACCATAGGCTTTGCAGCGTCTTTATCTTCCATGCACTAGGTGCTAGCAACAGCCTCAAAACAGATCAGTTTTGGGTCAGTT
>NW_008446028.1:0-492 GCF_000622305.1 Nannospalax galili
GGGTGCTGCGAATTGAACCCGGGTCCTCTGCAAGAGCAGTCAGTGCTCTTATCTGCTAAGCCATCTCTCCAGCCCCATGTCACATCTTTAAAGGAAACTAGCTCTCTCTCCCCTAATAGTTACTGGCTTCCATTAGTTCCTCAGCTAAGGTTGGGGCTTCTTACCCACGTCCCCACTTCTATGCTGGGTTTTTGTCTGTCTTGAGCTTGCATGGATCTTGTGCATGCTGTTAACCGTTGCTGTAAGTTCATATGAGTAACCTCCCAACTGACTGGAAAACTGTTTCCTTGTAGTCAGCAGCCATCTCTGGCTCTTACATTCTTTATGCCTTCCTCTTCCACAATAGTCCCTGCGGTTTGACATAGGTGTCCTATTCAGGGATAAGCACCCTGCAGTCTCTTACTCTTTGTGCTTTGACCAATTGTGGCTTCCTGGGTTAATCACCATCTGTCATTGAGAGGTGCATTAATATTCTTTCTACTCTCTTTTCCC
>NW_008446029.1:0-492 GCF_000622305.1 Nannospalax galili
GGACCTAGAAAATTCCATCTCCCATTTACAACAGTCCCTGTCTTCACTGGCAGAGATGGTCCTACAATACGGGAGAGGCTTTGACCTCATACTCCTCCAACAGGGGGGATTATATGTAGCTCTGGGAAAGGAGTGTTGTTTCTATGCTAATAATTCTGGGGTTGTAGAAAAATCAATCGACAGAGCCCAAAAAAGAGTCTCAGAATGAGAAAGACAGAGACATCAGTCTCAAGGATGGTATGAGTCTGTGTTTAACCTTTCCCCTTGGCTTAATATGCTTCTGGCTGCCTTGATTGGTCCCTTTGCCCTGTTAATCTTCTCCTGATTTTTGGACCCTGCGTTGTTAAGGGTCTCACTAATTTTGTCAAGGCTCGTGTTTCCCTAGTTCAGTTAGCTGTTGTCCCAACTCAACATCCAATGCCCTTAAATTTTAATGACAAACTTACTTCCACAAACAATGACCCACTATTCCTTGCCCTTGCCAACCTATAA
>NW_008446030.1:0-492 GCF_000622305.1 Nannospalax galili
ATTATCTCGATCTCTCTCCAGTCCCCTTAATAGGCAGTTATTACCAAGCTCTGTATCTGTCCTAACATCCTTGTGACTATTAGGTAAAGCTTTTGGAATATATTGTTAAGTTTTTCAAACAGCTAATTTAAACCAACCCCAAAACTGAGAATTGCATGAATTCTGAATGTACAGGAGAAAGTTCCCCCTGTGCTGTGTTCCACCTCCTTGATAGCACCACCAGCATACTTGGTAAATGCATTGATTTGTGATTTTTCTTGTGGTCAGGCTTATGTAGCTCAGGCTCGCCTCTGATGGCCTTGAACTCGTGATCCCTCTGCCTCTGTGTCTCCAGTGCTGAGATATAGGTACATACCACCACACTCAGCCTTAAACATTTATTTTTGAGAAACAAAATAATTTTTATATATTTGGATGAAATCCTGGGGTTGACCTTAGTTTATGAGCATAGGCTAAATCAGGACTCCATCTCCTGAAGCAGTACCTCGGACA
>NW_008446031.1:0-493 GCF_000622305.1 Nannospalax galili
AAAAAAAGTATTTTCAACATTTTGTGTTTCATCTTTAGAGAACTCCCTGTCCAGCTCCTTGTTCCAATTTTTAATTGGGTTGTTTGTTCTTTTGGTGTTTAGTTTTTTGTATATTCTAGATACTAACCCTCTGTCAGAGGTATAGCTGATAAAGATTTTTTCCCCATTCTGTAGGTTGCTTCTTCATTTGAATGATGGCGTCCTTTGCTGTACAGAAGCTTTTTAGTTTCATATGGTCCCTTTATCAATTGCTGGATGTAATGCCTGTCCTATAGGAGTCCTGTTCAGAAAATCCTTTCCAATGCCTATAAGTTTTAACATATTCCCTGTTTTCCCCTCTATTTGATTCAGGATGTTGGGTCTTACTTATGTTGAGATCCTTTATCCATTTGGAGTTGAGTTTTGTACATAGTGAAAGTTAGGAGTCTAGTTTCATTCTTCTACATGTACTAATCCAATTTGACCAATACTGTTTGTTGAACATGCTGTCTTT
>NW_008446032.1:0-493 GCF_000622305.1 Nannospalax galili
ACCAAATTCATGAGAAGTATCTGATTTAAAGGGAGGAACTACCTGCTTCAGTTCCATCATAGCCCGAAGACATTTCACAAAAATGAGTGCCCCTGAGTATCAGTAAATCCTGTTTGAGGATAATAACCAAATTACTTTTTTTTTTTAGATAGGTCTGTTTAGAAAACTCTTCATCCTGTGAGCTGGAGTTGTGGTCCCCTCCTGTAAACTGGAGCTGTGGGTCCCCTTCCATGTACCCAGAGGTGGGTTCTCCTCCCATGAACTGGAGCTGTAGTCCCCTCTCATGAACCCGGAATTATGGTCCCTAATCGTGAGCCAGGTTTCCACATTCCTGTGGTGGTGAGCTGATGGTGGAACAGATTGGAGGATGGAAGACTTCCTAATGTTGGGCAGGAATTTCAGCCTTCTCTGAGTGACAGCACTTCCCATAGGCCCCTCCCTCGAAGTCCCAGGTTGTGCACAGCAGTGGCTTTGCCTCTGTGTTGGACTTATG
>NW_008446033.1:0-493 GCF_000622305.1 Nannospalax galili
TTTTGGTGTGTTGGCATGTGTGTATGCATATTGTTTGTGTGTGTGCATGTGTGTAGGGGTAGATGGAGGCTTGAGAGTCATTTTCAGCTGTTATTTTCAGCTTTCCCTTTTATCTAAGAGCATTTCTACTCTCTTACTATCTGAAGAGGCAGTTACAGACTGGATTAGCCATCGAATTTCTGTAGCTAGTTATTCCTATGGATTAATTGTCTAGGCAAACAAGTCATTGTAATTCACTGAATAAACTCAATTCTGGCAGCAGGTTGGAATTATTGATTCATTAGAAGCACAGTGGTCCACACTATTGTGTAAACAGGCAAATGTTTGTGTAGTTCTTGGTAATAGTATGTCTTCTTTCTCCTGTGGCATCATCTCAATTATACTTTTTATCAAATTTAATTCTACACAACAAAAATTTGAACCCCTTCTTTCTTCATGATAATTTGCATGTGTCTGTGTGTGCATATGTGTGTGTATGTGTGTGTGTGTGTGT
>NW_008446034.1:0-492 GCF_000622305.1 Nannospalax galili
CAAGGCACCCAACTAATTTGGCTAAGATTAGTGATGTGCAGCAAGAAAAGATAGAACCCCCGGCAGCCTTTTTAGAGAGGATCCTTGAGGCATCCGCACTTACACACCCATGGATCCAGAGGCACCAGAAAACAAGAATGTAGTTATATTGCCCTTTGTCAACCAGCCTGTGCCTGACATTAGGCGTAAGTTACAAAACCTAGATAGATTAGCGGATAAGACTCTACCAGAGCTTTTGGCAATGGCAGAGAGGGTCTATAAATACAGAGACAGCCCTGAAGACAAACAGGCACGAGCCGCAGCCACTTCTAGCACCAAGCAGACCTGAGACTTCGTTAAGATCCTTCTGGCTATGACTACAAAGTTGCCTGCCTGCTGAGAGGGAATGCCAACTGTGCCACCTCTCTGCAGACTCAGGTAGGAAACCCCAGGAAGGGCGATCAAGGTTACAGAGGAACCAATGTGCCTATTGCAAAAAGATGGACCACTGGA
>NW_008446035.1:0-488 GCF_000622305.1 Nannospalax galili
GGAGATGCACCCAAACACCTCCACATAATGTGGAAAGGTTATTTTTGTCTTGGTCTTTGATTTCATTGTATCTCCTATCTTCCTTTGTCGCTGAAAAAGTTTTGACAAGAATGAATAATTTCACTATGGTGTGCACATAGCATTTATTGATGTCGACCAATTGCCTGTTGCCCGAGGCTAGTCAGAGTCATCCTGTAAGGGAGCTGGCTCTCAGGGGGACATGCAAAACCCAACCACAAGGTGCCAAATGGAGTTCAGGAAGGCTGTTTGTTCATTCTGGTTGAGGATACCAACGAGAGCACCGCTGTTCTTCCTGCAGTATCTACATATTCTGTAACTTACTCCTCTTTCCTGTTAAGGAAGAAATAAGAGCATTCAGAAGTGTTAGGAAATGCACAAGAAACATCCCATAACTATGTAAATGCAGAACATGTCCCTGGCTAAATATGAGAGAGAGAGAGAGAGAGAGAGAGAGAGAGAGAGAGAGA
>NW_008446036.1:0-493 GCF_000622305.1 Nannospalax galili
ATCCCCACCAGCACCCTCCCATAATCCCCCACTGGAACCCACATACTCTGTCCTGGGTTTTAAGGCCCACTGTGTCGTCAGTATCCCCAGACATTCCCTAGTGCAAGGTCACCCACTTGTAGTCTAGTCAGATCCCTTTCATCTATTTATCCAAACACCTATCATCTTCTTTTTTATACAAGGTAGGGGTTTATTTACAGAGGTGTGGGCACCCCCCATTTATGGATGCACTGGAAAGTCCACACTCAAATATAGAGCCTGTGACTTCCCAACAGCCGCAGAAAATGATGAGAGAGGTGCCACCTGGTATCCTCAGCTTATATATCCTCAGCCCCTCCCCCACATGCAGCTAAGGCTGATTGGGTGGGAGGGGTAATTGATCCCCCTCCCCCACTGTGTGGAATGCGCTTTCTCATACTGTGGAAAGGCACTGAACTTTTCCGTCTCTGCATCATCAATTTTCCATGGGCTGTTGGCCCATTTCAGTGGGATT
>NW_008446037.1:0-493 GCF_000622305.1 Nannospalax galili
AGCTGGCCTGGAACTCACTGTGTAGACCAGGCTGGCCTCGATCTCACAGAGCTCTGCCTGCCTCTCTCCTGAGTGCTAGGATTAACAGCATGAGGTGCTGCGCCCAGCAAAGTTATATACTTTTTAAAGCACAGAGATATTGTTCCCTCAAAAATAGTTTGTATTCTACCAATTGTTACAAATCAGTCCTCAGAGGATCTAAGATACGCTTGTATTAGGACTTTACAATTTAATCTCTGTGTATCTTGATAACCAGTTAAAAACTCAAAATCCTAGTGGGATAGCAAGACTCCTAGAATGTGAAAGTGTCCTGTGAAGCTGTAATTTAAAGTCATGCATCTAGGTGATGTATTTAGTTTACACTGAAAATTTGTTTATTCAACAATCAAAAGTTTTATTGTGAATTTCCAAAAGATGGGAGAAAGGAAAACCTGGCATTTGACATAGAATTTATTTCTCAGCATATTAGTGACTATTTTTGCAATATAGGGTT
>NW_008446038.1:0-493 GCF_000622305.1 Nannospalax galili
AGGTTGTTCCTGCCCATGAAACCAATCATTTAGCCACAGATGACATTTATATTTCCTTCTTCTGCACATCTTCCAGAGTCCCCTTGCACAGGACAATCATCATCCTGGTGAGGCGTCTTGCCTAGTGATAAACCCTCACTTCTTTGGAATCTGTATTCCCATTTGTCTTCATTCAATTGCTATAGTTTATATTAACTGTTTGACATGGAAATATTAAATGGTGCCTTAAAATGCCCCAAATTTTCAGACACAGTACTTCCTGCTCAAGTTGTGTAGAGCAGTCAACTTTTCCCCTGAGCTATCAATCTCCAGGCAGAATGACACCACTGCTCTTTGTACATTAGTTTACATAAGAACCAAACACAGCTGAGTGGTGGTGGGTCAACTTCCAATTCATTGAAACTGTTGCTACATTCTCTGGAATAATAATAGACCTTTTGAGAACTGACATTTTCTGGCACACAATAACATTTGTTGTTTGTACAATTTTTTT
>NW_008446039.1:0-493 GCF_000622305.1 Nannospalax galili
TATGAATCTCAGAGAGATTTTGAGTTTATTGCTATGATTTATAGATGAAATCATAAAGAACTATTCTTACAAACTCTAATGATTACAATTATTAGTAGTATTTTACTGTTTTAAAAATTGCAAATATTTTCAATTTAGTAAGCACTGATTGCTCAGTTCTACACTTAAGTGTAATTTAGAAGCAAAGAATTAAAAATACATTTTAAATAATAAATATTTTTAAACAAAAATTGATTATGACAATTATTTATTAATTAAATAAATATCTATTGTTCATCAAAAAATAATAGTTCCAGAATATAAATGGATGTAGTTATGATGTCAATATCATAACATGAGAGAAAAAATTAAAAGTATAAAAAATTTGAAGGTGCATGTGGTGGTGCACACCATTAACCCCAGTACTCAAGAGGCAAAGGCAGGCAGATCTCTGTGAAATCAGGCCAGCTTGGTCTCCATAACAAGTTCTGCCAGCTGGGACTAGAGGGAGACC
>NW_008446040.1:0-493 GCF_000622305.1 Nannospalax galili
TCCACTGTCATATAGTGAACAAGTCCAAGAGTTGAGATTCAGACTTACCTCTGTCTGACTACAAAATTCCCCTTGGTCCCATCATACCACACTCTGAAAAAAAAAATCTCTAAATAAGTAAGGTTTGCATTGCAATGTAAGAGTTGAAATGATACAATCTGTGTAGAGACCTTCCTCGATTTATAACAGAGTTATGTCTGAGGAAAGCCATTGTGAGTTGAAAATATCTAATTCAAAATTGCATTTCACACACCCAAGCTACCAAACATCTTATCTCAGCCCAGCTGACTATAAAGGCACTTAAAACAGTTGCTTTAACTTACAGACAGACAAAGTCAAACAAAAAAGCTGAAGGACTCTGGCCCCTGTGAAATAGTGACCCAAATAAACGCTGGTTTCTTTAAGTTGCCTTGGTCATGGTGTTTTATCACAGTAAAAGAAAAGATAGATAGATAGATGATAGATGATAGGTAGATAGATAGATAGATAGATA
>NW_008446041.1:0-493 GCF_000622305.1 Nannospalax galili
TCTTGATATATGCCAAGTAAGGGAGCAGGTACCATCTGTCTACTCAAAGAGGCAAGTATGATATACAATAGTAATCCTAGTATTTAGGAAGGAGAGGCAGCAGGGTCAGGAGTTCAGGATCATCCTTGGTTACACAGAGAGTTCTAGACCAGCCTGGATTATGAGAGACCTAAAAATCCCAAACATAAATTTTTAGGTTTGGGGTAACCCATGGATATATCTATATATATGATCATATATATATATATATATATGATCAATGACTACTCTACAGTGAGACCAAGCATCATCCTATGTGTGAACCTGACTTGGTAAAACTGCTGAATGGAAGCCCGATCTAACAGAGATACACCCACTTTTGAAAATCTTTGATTTCAGCAGCCCGAGAAGGGCACTCCCATATCTCTGGAATTTTCCACAGCAAAGTTCAGGGAGAGCTGATTTCAGTCTGATACAGAAAGACTGTCTCCAAGGGCTATTATTAAAAAATAAA
>NW_008446042.1:0-493 GCF_000622305.1 Nannospalax galili
CAGGTATTCCTAGTTGGCAGGGTCAGTTTGTTCCTTCGTTTGTTTCCTTTCAGGACAGAACATATTGTCTCTCTCTGGCCTGAAAGTTTCCTTCAGAGAAATCTACCAACAGTCTTACGGGAGTTCCATTGTATTGTATGTCACTTTTCTCTTAATGCTTTCAAATTCTCTCTTTGGCTTCCATTACGGACAATTTGATACATAGCTTGTTGGTGTAGACTCTCTTTGAATTCAACTGGATCACTTGGACTTCATGAATTTTAGTGACCTTTTCCTCCCAAGGTGAGAAGAGGTTTCAGTCCTTATTTCTTTTTTTATTTTTATTTTATGTGTATGAACATTTTGCCTGCATGTATGGAAGTGCACCTATGCAATACAATGCCCACGGAGGTCAGAAGAGGGCGTCAATCCATTGGAACTGGAGTTGGACTGTTGTTAGCCTCCATGTGGGTGCTGGGAACCAAACCCCGGTCCTCTGCAAGAGCAGCCAGTG
>NW_008446043.1:0-491 GCF_000622305.1 Nannospalax galili
AGCTGGGGCTACAGGGAGACCCTGTCTCAAAAAGACCAAAATAAAAAAAAGAAAGTTTTTTATCATAATGTAATTTACCCATTTATTATCCTTGAATGACCATGTGGCCATTTTAAGTTGAAAATAAAAAGCATTTACTAAACCTAATCTACTGAATATTATAGTTTAGCAACAGTACACTGGAGATTATCAGCTGTTTGCCTTTGTGGCCTATGGTTGACTGCAAGCTGTGTCTCACTGCTGCTTCCCAGCATTACGTGAAAGTACCAAACAACATATTGCTAGCCTAGGAAAGCATAAAATTCTTACCCACCTCCCCCATCTATGCTGGGTTTTGTCTGGCTTTGGCTTGCACAGGTTTTGTGCATGCTGTCAGGAACGCTGTAGGATCATGTGTGCAGTGCCCTATTTTAGGCAGTGCGATTTCTTTGTATTCATACTACCTCTGGCTCCCTCTTCCACAATGATCCCTGAGCCTTGAGAGGACAGGC
>NW_008446044.1:0-493 GCF_000622305.1 Nannospalax galili
GGTGACATGGCTAGGAACTTTTGAGATGAGAACTCGGACATCTATAGGCACCATTGTTTACCAACTGCAGAGGTGAAGCTCAGCAAAGCCTAATCATAAGGTGACCATCAGCTTTCTTCCATACCCATTTGCCCTCAGAATAGAGTTTCTGTTTGACAGGTTTAGTCATGCACAACTTAGTGTCACCTTCAAACCCATTCCCTTTGCCTTTTCAAAAAGGTGTTTAATTTCCAATGGAGTATAAAGTCCTATCAATAAAAAATAAATAAAAGCAATATTGGGATAAATTACAAATTAAAATTGTCATCAGTATGAAAGCTTTAAAGGAGGTTGTTTCACTTCTTTCCAGAGTGGCCTCTCAAAAGTACATTTATATCAGTATTATGTTGGCTACAAATCACAGAGCCCCCAGATAAAGGGTGTTTGAACATGACAGAAACATCACGATGTTTTCAAAACATCCAGAGTTGGTGTGATGTTCAAGTCTATAGAA
>NW_008446045.1:0-493 GCF_000622305.1 Nannospalax galili
TCTATCTCCATGCTCCTGACAATGAATGTAGGGGGAGAAACAACACTAGTAACAAGAACTTGTGAAGGAAGGCAATACATGGGCTTCAAATCAATGCCGTAGAATTACAGATTCTTACAGAGCGACATGGATGTGAAATGATTTACATACATGAAAAAGTCTGTGAGGCAGTTTCCCAAAACGCTCTCAGACCATTTGGGTTCTCAGGGTGACTAAGAAGATATAGTTTCATTCATGTGTTTGCCACAGATTCCTTTAGTTCTATTTTTTTGGTCTTTTTGAGACAGGGTCTCTTTGTAGTGGGGCTGTCCTGGAACTCAATATGTAGAACAGCTTGGCCTTGAACTCATAGAGATCCACCTGCCTCTGCCACTTGAGTGGTGGGATTAAAGACCTGCGCCACTATGCCCAGCTGTGATTCCTTCTAAATAAAGAAGAAACATCAGTGTTGTTATAATTAAACTTACCACTTAAAACCAAAGTGATACTAGAG
>NW_008446046.1:0-493 GCF_000622305.1 Nannospalax galili
TCTGTCAGAATTTAGGAAACTCCTGTAAGTGGAATCAACCAGTGTTTGTTAATGAGACTGCCTTCTTTCACTCAGCATGATGTCCACCTTGTAAAATGAATGAAGATTTCCTTCCTTGTGAGGCCGAGGGATACCCCAGCTGCAGGTATCAGTGTATTTTGTATGTAGCTATCATCCATCTGTCAGTTGTCTGCTTGGAGGGTGGCTTGTAGACTACTAGGAGTAGCACATCCATGAACAGAGGTGTCCAAGTATCTGTTCAAGTTCCTGCTTTCAGTTCACCGGGGTGTGCACACGTTGCATCTATACGTTTGATGGGTACGCACGCAGTGTGCACACATCAGGTGTGTACACATTGGGTCTGTGCATATTGTGTGTGTGCACATTTAGTGTGTGCACAGTGGTTCAGTACACATTGGTTCACTACTCACTGACTGTGTACACATTGTGTGAGTGCATATTGGGTGTATACACATTGTGTATGTGCATTTAG
>NW_008446047.1:0-493 GCF_000622305.1 Nannospalax galili
TACAGACATCTGGAACTTTAACTCTCCTTCTGTTACTGTTTTGGGAGAAAAGTCTGAGGTCCACCTGAATATTAGTGAGGACGCTATAAACTGACACATGGGGCTTGGCTAGAATGCTTGGATTCTAGGCTGTAGCTCAAATACTCTGGTGGAAGGGAAGTGGAGGGCATAATGAAACAAGTAGGCCACGCTAGGGGGTGAGGGATGAAGTCAGAGGGGATGGAGGCCAGCTGGCTTGCTGGTCTGCTCTATAGGATCTGGTGAGGGAGTGGTCTGGAGGAAACAGGAAGTTGTTGCTAAGAAGAGAAGCAACACTGTGGGGCAGGAGGAGCTGAGAAGTCAAGCCCCGGAGAAATAAAGGAAGTCCAAACGTGAAGCAGGAGCTCCCACAGAAGAACTGTTCTGTGAGGAGCTTCTATAGGTGATTTGACTAAAATAAGAACTGAATGAATCCAAGAACAGGAAAGGTGACATCATGGCTTTGGGAGTTCTT
>NW_008446048.1:0-493 GCF_000622305.1 Nannospalax galili
ATTATTTAGGTATTAACTTCATAAAACATTCTTTAGAGTTCAAGTATCTATGCTTATGCACAAAGTCCTCTCCAGGGCTGTGAGGTCACAAAATTTTGGCCTTCTCGTGTTTGAAAAAAATGTCCTCAAAGAAATGGTCATATAGACTCTTTTAATATGATCCAGCAATTCTTAGTAGTCTTTATTTTAGTATTATTCTTTGATAATTTTAAAATAATTTATTTATTTGTATTTTTATGTCTATGAATGTCTTTCCTGCATGTATGTAAGTGTACCATGTGCATGCAAGTAAGTGTACTATGTGCATGCAATCCCTGCAGAGGCCAGAAGAAGGTGTCAGAAACCCTGAAACTAGAGTCATGGACAGTTATTAGTCTCCATGTGGGTCCTGGGAACTGAACCCAGGGCCTCTGCAAGAACAGCCAGTGCTCTTAACCACTAAGCCATCTCTGTAGCTCTTTTTTAAAAAGCATATCTCAATTTATTATATTTA
>NW_008446049.1:0-493 GCF_000622305.1 Nannospalax galili
CATGGCAGCACACACAGCAGACACAATTCTGTACTCAGAAGGAGAGAAGAGAAAACTAAAACTGTGAGTCCTCAAACTACTGACTCCTTTCTGCGATCTCCGTGGCTATTAAGGGCCCAGAACACTCCCAAGTCAGCACTAAAAGAATATACTCCAGAAAAATCTAGGAAAACCCAGAAGTTAGTTTTATCTAACCACAATGGACCTGAATTCTGGCATGGATAAAATGCACGGTTACCTTCCAGACAGCATCCCTCATAATCAGAACTGCAGTACTTTAGAATGGATCAAATATTAACTAATTTTAAAATATGAATCAAATTCAATCAAACCTGAATCAACAGTCAATCCTGGGTTTTGGCACCAAAAACACATTATTCAGTACTTACTATGTTCATACATTTGTACCTGTGGCTCCAGGACATGCTGTCAACACTAATCCCACATATGCTCAAGTCCCTCCTCTCTGCACTGACCTGTACATAGACCCCCC
>NW_008446050.1:0-490 GCF_000622305.1 Nannospalax galili
TGACAGCATAATTTGTCTTTCATTTGATTCTTCCTGGACTCCCTGAACATGCTGAAAATAAGCTGGTAACTTCAGGGCAGTTTGATGGCCAAGGTAGCTGAAGAACTGGGAATTTGGAATGGGAGACCCAAACCACAGCAGTCTATTGGCTACAAGAGCCATAGTGCATACTGCCCTCAAAGCAGTTCAAATCATCATTTATTACCAACGCTCCCTGCATGTCACCTGCTGACTATGGCCCACCACATCACCAAGACAGTGAGAGCAGATGGCCTGATGTGATGAGAGCATCGCAGAGCAACATTTGAACTGAGATAGTCCCAGAGTATCAGGACTGCTCTCGCTCTACAGACAAGGGAGCTGAAGCCAAAGAGGGAAATGTAGATACGGATTCATCTTCCTTAATTAGACTACAAGGGGGCAGGGATTGCTCTTTTCCTTTTCCATTTACAAGTGTGTGTGTGTGTGTGTGTGTGTGTGTGTGTGTGTG
>NW_008446051.1:0-493 GCF_000622305.1 Nannospalax galili
AATGACAACACTGACTTATTTAGATTCTGCATCGTTCCAGCGACTAGAAAAATAAAAACAAAGATGTCTGTACTGAAGAGAAAGACTCAAGCAGAAATCTTCCCGAGGTGAAGAACTGACAGTGAACTAGCAAAGGGCACCGTTACAAAGACAGCTGACTTAATGCTTCAAGGCCTCCAGGTCCTGGGCAATATCAGGCACCTGTAATGAGAGCAGTGTCACAAGGATTTCACTCCCTTATGTCTCTTTCACCTGGTCTTCTGTGTTACAGTCAGTCTGTGCTGCTGCATTGGTTCTGCTAAAATAGTCCAATAAAAATAAGGATTTCCTATAGGATCCGGGGGTACTAATGCCCCATCTAAGTCAAGGTGATGCTGAAAACCACTGTACTTATGTGATGATTTAAACCCAGATATGGACTCTGCCTTTGGAGTCCACTCCTTACCTGCTTGTTTTCACAATTTTATTTCTGTAATTGGTAAAAAAAAAAAAA
>NW_008446052.1:0-493 GCF_000622305.1 Nannospalax galili
ATTTTTCTAAAAATTAGCACTACCTAAAGTTGACCTGTTCCGTATATATTTGAACCTGATTTTATCTTCACAGTTGTCCTAAGTAACAAAGAAGCGACCTCCGTACTCGACGGGAAGTCTGGCTTCCGGGATGTTTTCAGTGAATGTGGCCTAGGCGGGCCCTGAACCTGTGCTCCTTCCTCCTTTCTGCCCTGCTCTGTAGGGAGAAACTTGCTGTGAAGCTCAGTGAGTGGGAAAACAGACTAAGCAAAGCATCCCGCATCTGGAGTCTGAGCTCCTAGTGAGCCTCAGGCAGGAGAATTGCACAAGTTCAGGAGTTTAAGACCAGCCTGGGCAACAGACTGAAATAGCTATTTCAAAAGAAAAAGTAAATAAAAATTTTAAAACGCTAACCATAACCTCATCACTGAGCGCACCACTGTTAACATTTGACCTCCTGCACGTGCATTTGTGTGTGTTTGTGTGTGTGTGCGTGTATGAGATGGAACAAAAT
>NW_008446053.1:0-493 GCF_000622305.1 Nannospalax galili
TGCAAAAGGCAGAGCTTAGAGCTTGGTCAAGTAATAATACATGCTATTGACATAACATTGAAAATTCCTAAATTTTCCTGTGCACAGGAGATAGCGGAGCCTCCTGGAGCTGGCCTTACACGTAGTTGTGAGCCACCTGACATGGGTGCTGGGAACCAAATTCAGCTCCTCTGTAAGAGCAGTAGGTGCTTTTAACCACTCAGCCGTATCAATACCCATCCCCATGGTGTGGTTTGAATGTGGGTTGCCTCACTGAACAGTGGCAAGATACTTAGGAGGTGTGACGTGGTGGGAGGCGATGGGGCTCTGCTTGTCCCTCCCTCCACGTGGAAAGACTCAAGCTAATGTCTGACAGTCTCCCAGCAGTCACTGCTTTTCGGGAGAGTGCAAGTGTTCTGAGGGAACAACTCTGATCATTCCCTGTTTTCTTTCTAGTCCCTTGCAGCATGACCTCTCCTATTCTTTCTCTCTCACTCTTTCCAGCCCCCCTCCC
>NW_008446054.1:0-493 GCF_000622305.1 Nannospalax galili
GAAATAACTTGAAGCAGGTTACATAAAAATGCATATACAATAAAGTTTAAGGGTGGAAAAGCAGGGTTAAGAAATAAAAGACTAATGCCCAGAATAATGGCACATGTCCTCAATCCCGGCACTTGGGAGGCAGAAGCAGGCAGAGTTCGAGGCCAGCCCGGTCCACACAGTGAGCTCCAGGCCAGCTGGGGTCACAGGGAGACCCTGTCTCAGAGACTCTTTTTATTCTTTGTTTTGCTTTGTTTTCTGAGACCAAGTCCCATTATGTAAGCCTATGAAACTCAATAGATAGCTCAGGCTGGTTTCAAACTCATGGCAATCCTCCTGCCTCTGCCTTCTGAGTACTAGGAGTAAAGGCTTCTGTCACCAATGCCCAGCCAATAATACATTCTCTGATGAGGGCATCATTATACATGGCTGCTGCCCATGTGGGATTTTAGCACTTGAAATGTGGCTAGTAAAACTGAGTAAATTTTAATTTTTTCCCACTTAA
>NW_008446055.1:0-492 GCF_000622305.1 Nannospalax galili
TCTATCTATCTATCTATCTATCTATCTATCATCTATCCATCATCTATCATCCACATATCTATCTACTATCTACCTATCATCTATCAATCTATCATCTATCTGTCATCTACACATATATCTACCATCTCCCATCTATCACTTATCTATGTACCTATCATCAATCAATTTAGCTACCATATCTATCATATATTGTCTATATCTATCTGTTGACCATCATCTGTGTATCTATAATTTCTAGTCAGTTCTATGCCATTATTTCTGAATATTGTACCTGACAGTTTCAAAAGATTCATTGACTGCTTGTCTGGCTCTGTTCTTTCTTGGCCATGGTAAGGGAGAGCATGAGCATATTGAGAAGCAAAGAGGCTGCAGTGGCTCACCTCATGGCTGACAGAGACACAGGTAGAGAGGGAGAGAGACAGGAAGGGGCCAGAGCAGGATATTTTCCCAAAGACATGCCACAAGTGATCTCTTTCTCCAGTTAGGTCACAA
>NW_008446056.1:0-485 GCF_000622305.1 Nannospalax galili
ACACACACACACACACACACACACACACACACACAAGGTAGAGAGGTAGCTCTCACCCCACACACACGCATATCCAAATTCCAGCAAACCAAGCACTGTTTCAGTGTATTATGGTGATTTTAATAAATGCCATGTAAAGAGAATCTTCTTGAGGTGGGGGAGCTTTGACATGGAAACCCACTTAAGATGGGCAACAGGAGCTAGAATAGCAGTTAGCTCCTCCAGTGCCTGCTTGCCTAAGGCCAGCGATTTGCTGGCATTGAGAACAGTCTGGGTCCCTTTTGCTCATGAGGCATTAATATGGGCAATAGCTGGCCCCCAGACTTGTTCCCAGGCTGTCTCTTTGACAAGACTGCCCTGGCCTGGCTGTTGGCTGTATCCCCAGGTACTTTCAGAGCGAGGGCTATTGTGTCAAAGCCACCTGCCATCTGTTGGAGCAAATTCTTTGGATTCTACATGATGAGTCACTTATTTCTTCTGATACT
>NW_008446057.1:0-493 GCF_000622305.1 Nannospalax galili
GCAGTATTGATTTGCAGTATTGATTGCAAAGGCAGTGAGCTTGAATCTGTCCTTGATCCCCTATTGACCATCTGACAGGGATGCATGACAAAACGTACTTTTTCTTAACACTATAGAATGGATAGCCTGTGCATGTGATGTGAAGATGATCCAAAGTTATGTAGCAATCTGATTATCAGTCAGAATAAGAACCCACTCCATTATCACCCCGGAGAAGTGTCTTCTCTCTCCTACCAAAGTCATAAAGGACTGCCAGCCAAGAACATGGGGGTCTTGAGTCACATGGTTCCTCAAGTGACTGTATTCTAGCTTTTCCTATCGCTTTTAATAAATCTATGCTTTAGCTACAACTGCTCTGTGTTGTGTCCAAATTATTGTTGACGATACAAAGGAACTGGACATCATGTCAAGAGACACCACAAGGCACGCTCTCTGCTAATACTTTCATAACATATAGTTGTGCTCTCTCTCTCTCTCTCTCTCTCTATATATA
>NW_008446058.1:0-493 GCF_000622305.1 Nannospalax galili
CCGTGGAGATGCAGAGTGTCGCACTCGCACACGCCGGGCACCCGGAGGCAGTGCTGGCCGGAGGGCTGCGAGGAGGGAGAAGCAGCCACCGGGGAACTAGACCAACCGGGGCGCGGCCACTTGCTCTACCGCCGCCAGGCAGACACCCGGCTCGCGGCGCTTAGCACCACTGTTGAGACTCGCACTGTGCTCGGGGACCGCGCTGGGCACCGGCCGCCGCCTCCCTTCCCGCCCTCCAGTCGCCGGCGCCCGCTGGTCGGTCCCGCCCGGTCAGGGGAGGGCCAAGGGCAGGCCCAAGGACGGCAGACCCCACGCGAGTGCCCTCCGCCCGCTCATGAGGGTGGCGGCCGCGAGGCTCAGACGTGCTAGCTTTGGCTCCCGCCCCTGCGGGCTTCAGGTCTCGGGAGCGCGCGCAGCCTGGGTCCTCTGCCTCCAGGCAGACGCGCGCACCTCTTACTGGGTCCCGCTGCCCGCTGCCGCCCCCTGGAGGCCG
>NW_008446059.1:0-493 GCF_000622305.1 Nannospalax galili
AGAAACTGGAAGTTTTGGTATGTTCGACTAAAAAGCCCTTGATTGCTGAGGCAGAGCATAATGAGCCATTCTTTTGGGAGCTTGGACAAATGCTGAGAGGAACACAGACAATGGAGGGTCACATCATGAGCCTATCTATAGAGGAGAACAAGAACTTTGTTGGGGTCTGTACTAGGCGCCATTCCTGTGGTATTTCAGCAAAGAACCTGGCTCTTTTCTGCCTGTGCCCTGAGAACCTGAGTGAAGTTGAACTGATTGATAATCGACACGTTTATTTAACACAGGAAATTTTAGCCCACAAGAACATTCAGTCTGGTGTTGAGAAAGTGGCTTTGACTGCTAAAAGGCATCAGATCCTATTGCTGAAGAGAGGACATATTTAGACCAAGAACTTGGTGCAATGGAGCACAAACCGCCCTGAAGCCATCTATATGAAGTTTAGTTCTCATAGTTCTGGAGGATACTGTGCAAGCTACTAAGGGAGAAAATCAAT
>NW_008446060.1:0-493 GCF_000622305.1 Nannospalax galili
GCACTCCGTTGGTCTGGATGAAAAGGATCAGGAAGCAGTATTGGTTTCTCAGGTGTCTGGGGCCCCAAGACATGGAATGGGAAAGGATTCAAACTAGGAGAGAACTGCTGGGGAGATGGGAGGGTGAATGAGGCTGAGGGACTCAAGGTGGGGAGTACACAATGGACTTACCCAGGAGAGAGGCCTGTGGGTAGGAGAGAGGCCTGCCATGGTGGGTCTTTCAGGCCTAGGGAAGCAGAGCTGATTCCATTCCTTTGTAGAGGTTTATTCCTATTGCCACACTGACAACTAGCTTCTTCCTGAGGAGTGGTATTACAGAGTGTGATTGTTCAATTGGACTAAGTATTCACACTCTGAAGGTGATCTAGATGATTTGAAGGTTGGGCTGTTATGAATTAGGTTGGTGTGAACATTTGTGTACCTGTTTTTGAGTGATTACAAGTCTTCATTTCTCTGGGATAGATGCCCAGGAGAATAACTGCTAGGCCATGTG
>NW_008446061.1:0-493 GCF_000622305.1 Nannospalax galili
ACACACACACACACACACGCATGCACACACCACTCCAGAGGAAGACTGTGAGCTCTGCAGGGGCTGTGAGTGTGGCCTGTCTGTCAAGATCGGCCTTAGTTTTATCCTTCCTGAAGGCCTGGGGTAAGCCCTTGTGCATCTTCCCTGGTCACCTTCATCCTGCTCATCCTGGCCAGACCCTGCCTGGTGGCCAAGCCCATCTCTTAACCCTTTCTCTCTGCAGCCCAGACCCTGTGGCAGCTGGGGAAGTGGTCAAGGTGCGGATTGACCTGCTTCCGATCGACATGGGCCTCCACAAGCTGGTGGTGAACTTCCAGTGTGACAAGCTGAAGTCAGTGAAGGGTTACAGAAACATCATCATTGGCCCTGCCTAAGGGACTCTTCCACCCTGCCTCACCTCGCCTGCTGGGAGCCCTCAACTCAATCTGATCTTTATCCCCAGATACCAGCAACTCTACCCCTTCAGGTGGGCATAGCTGCCTGGGGGCTCTTT
>NW_008446062.1:0-488 GCF_000622305.1 Nannospalax galili
CTCTCTCTCTCTCTCTCTCTCTCTCTCTCTCTCTCTCTCTCTCACTGGAGATCACTGATTTGGCTAGATTGTCTGGCCAGGAGCTGCAAGGATCCACTGGCTCTTCCTCCCCAGTGCTGGGTGTATGCTAATGTGGCTGACTTTACATGTGTGCTAATCTTAACCCAGGTCCTCATGATTGCAGAGCATGAATGTTACCAACTAAGCCATCTCCCCAGCCCCTTGTTGCGTATTTACTAAATACCTTAAATAAACATTACCTAGTTTTGATTTACAACAACCCTATGAAATGTATTCTCTTCATTTGGAAGTGAAGGTACTAGGGCAGGGATTACAAACGCCCGTCTACACTACATGTGAAGAAGACATATTGTCAAGAAGTACTGACTACAAAGTCTGGGCTCTTAAGTAATCATTGCTTCACAAATTTGAGTACATTCAGACATTTACATTAAAGTTTATTTGGAAAAAAACTACTAATAGTGCCT
>NW_008446063.1:0-493 GCF_000622305.1 Nannospalax galili
CTTTAATAAATTTTAAAAACACTTCAAAAGACATGCTTCACTCTTTTTTTTTGTTTTGTTTTGTTTTTGAGACAGGTCTCCCTGTAGCCCCAGCTGTCTGGGAACTCACTATGTAGACCCCAGGCTGGCCTTGAACTCACAAAGATCTGCCTGTCTCTCGTGTGCTAGGATTAAAGGTGTGTGCCACCACGCCCAGCTGGCATGCTTCACTCTTAATTCACTAACAATCTAAAATTCCAGACTGGTCTCTTTATAAATTGAAGGAAGGCTTCTATGTCTGATCCTTGTTTTTGCAGGCAGTAAAGATTTCCTTCATTTGACTCACTGCGCTAATAAAAGTAAAGTAGGCTTTTCAGGATGAATTTATTTTAAAAAGTCATTGCTGGGGAGTTTTCCCTCAGTGAACAATTAGTTCTTTAGATGAATTTGCTTTCCATGAAGTTGTCTCTTCCGTCATAGCATATGGTTTCCACTCTGAGGCGTCTTTTGATTC
>NW_008446064.1:0-493 GCF_000622305.1 Nannospalax galili
GATTATAACTGTGTTCAAAGCCTGAAGGTGGCCATAAACATGTATTTTAGGCCCAGAGGTCATCAGTGAACTGCGGATCATGTACCACATAAAAAATACTGGTTTTCAGCCTCATCCAGACCCACTGAATCAGAACTTCTACCTGGAGATTTGCATTAAGACATTTAAGTGCAAAGGCATATCCCTGTAGTGATGGCCACTGGATACTGGGTGAGCATTTGCTCACTAGCTTAATTTACGTTTAAGTTTTGCTTTTCCATATGTAATTAAGTAACATGGGAAAGCCTTTGGAACTAGGCTTATTTCTCTTTATAATATTTTTGGTTCTTGGTTTTTTTATGATAATGTTTTTATTGCTTGACGATGCCATACATGTATGAATCTCCTTTTATATATGTATATATTTTAGGACACTTCTACAGGAGTACATTTGCATATGGCTTTTTCAAAGGTAGTTAGTGTCAGTTATCGCCCCCCTACCTCCTCCTCCTCC
>NW_008446065.1:0-493 GCF_000622305.1 Nannospalax galili
ATGTGGAGGCAGGATCCTGCATTTTCAGCCCCATGCCAGAGGGAGGTCATTACCTGGCATGCTCTGGAGGTGTGCTGACATCACAGCTTCTGCACCGATGGAATCAGAACTCAAACCACCCTCTTATTTTTTTTTTTATTGAGACAAGTTCTCACTGTACAGCCCAGCTGCCTGGAAATCACTATCATTGTGCCTTGGCTTCCCAAGTGCTAGGATTACAGGCATGCACCCACCATGCCCAGCAGTGACTCTCAATTTTATACCCCCCATCTCCACAACTTTGCTTCATTACAGTAACAATTTATTTTGAGGATTAAATAATTGTTTTTATATAGCCAGGATATTCAATGAGAAAGAGAAAAAGCATTATCCCAGGCAGGAAAGATAGCAAGCCATAGATTCTTTGCTCAGTTTTTAGTAGGAAGCATGAGATTCCTCTAGTGGAAAAGTCTTAAATTCAGTCTGAAAGCATTGCCCCACAACATCATGCCAC
>NW_008446066.1:0-493 GCF_000622305.1 Nannospalax galili
AACCCTAGCAGCAGGGTTCCCCAACAAACTGTAACCCTCAACCTTCCTGGAGATCTAACACTAACTGTAATATTAACCTTGAACTATGACCCTAGGGTTAGCAATAAACCTAAACCTGACTATCTCCCTAACCCTGACACTAATCTCAATCTTAAATCTCTCCCAAGATCTAAGCTTAACCCTCACCCTAATCCTAAACCTTTCCCTAGCCCTAAGGATTACCCTAACCATAGCACTTAACGTAACCCTAATCATAACCCAAAAACTAATTTTAGAGCTAACCCTAACACTAATATTAACTTTTGACTTACCACTAATTATAATGCTAAGGTTAGCCATAATCTTAAACCTGACCACATACCTATCCTTAACCCTAATTGGAACCCTAAACCTTCCTGGAGTTCTAACCCTCATTGTAATATTAACCTTGAATTACCACTAACTATGACCCTCGGGTTAGCAGCAAACCTAAACCTATGTCCCTAACCCTAAC
>NW_008446067.1:0-493 GCF_000622305.1 Nannospalax galili
GCAGAGAACATACGCTCGTGGTCCTTCCTGTGGGACAAGGCCACAGGATCACAGGCTTCTGTAAACAGGCAGACTTCTTGCAAGTAGGTGCCGAGTGTGTTATTCATGAGGCACTGAGCCAGCACTGGCAAACAGCAGACAGGCAAATTAGAAGGGACCAGGCCCCGGTGTGCCATCGTCTCTGTGCCCGCTTCTCCGTTACCTCCTCCTCTAGCCCCAGTGCTGTTGCCAGGAGACTGAAGTCCAGGAGTCAGAAGAGGCGGTCACATGGAGTGGTGGGTCGCTGTGGGCTGTGGCACCAGCGACACACATTCTGATGATCTGACTTGGGTGAGGACACATTTTTTTCTCATACACAACAAACCGGATTCGTACGTTAGTTTTTTAATGCAATTCACATTTATCGAAGGCGTTATATATACCAGTGCCTGGAAACGCATAAGGAAGACAGGTGTGAGCCCTGCCCTAGAGGTGCTATCGAATAGTAAAGACT
>NW_008446068.1:0-493 GCF_000622305.1 Nannospalax galili
CTCCTGGCCTCACTGATAATGGTCAGCACATTCCAATGCCCTGAAGACAGCTCCTACCAATGAGAAACTTCCCCATACTCAGAGCATAAAGCCATCCAATCATTTTGAAAGCTGCTTGGCGCACATGGGCTTCTGTGAAACCCCTCTATAAAAGGCATACCTAACCCAGACTCGGGACTCTTTCGGTCTCAACTCTGGGAGCCCGTGCTCGAGTCTGACACGAGGCAGACTCCATTTTGGCTCGTTGGAGTCTGGTCCCAACTAGTTGCTATATGAATTGGATGTTTTTTAAAAATAAATACTACTAACTTCTAAACACCAGTGAGTGGTCTCCAATTATTCCCGAGCCCTCGGACCCCAACACTGTCAAGTTAGTGTCCCCAGACGTCCCTGGGTGCAAGTTCATCCACTGGGGTCTAGTCAGCCTATGTAGAGTCCCTTCCTTTAAGATCGACTCTTCCTCGCCCAGGAGTAATCAACTAAGATTGGCGCC
>NW_008446069.1:0-493 GCF_000622305.1 Nannospalax galili
ATATATATATGTCCAGCCTATTTCTGTACCTCAGTCTCCCTGCAGGAAAAAGCATAAGGTGGAGGCTTAGATGGAGGCAGGCTTACCACAAGGCTACCTGAGTAGAGAAGAGGCCAGGGAGGGCACAGTGGGCTTTAGGCTGATCTAGGAGGAGAATGAGCTGTTTGGGGAAAAGATCTCAAGAAGGAAACTGAACCTCCCTCTGTCCTAGACACCCACCTCACCCTGGTTGCGGGGAGTCCTACAACCGACTCACCCTCTTCTGGGAAGAGCCAGCACCAGGCTACACTTTTCATCTTCCTGCCATTCAGCATGAGAAGAGGGCAGAACTGGCCATGCAGGATACTCAGGAGGTGTCCAGCAAGGCCATGCTCAGCTGCGCCCCAAGGTCCTGATCATTTGAATATCCAAAGTTCTACTGGTGCCTGGCCCAGCTGTATACCTTCCAAGCCCAGAGCCAACTCCCTGCCACCGCCCATCTCTGTCCCTGGCA
>NW_008446070.1:0-493 GCF_000622305.1 Nannospalax galili
TGAAATTGTGTTTTCTGGCCACAAGAGGGCAGTTGCACATACTAACTCACAGTGATTGTGACAGCATGCACAAGACCAGCTCAAACTCATGCTAGACAATATCCCAGCATTGACAGGGGAGGCAGGCAAGATGTCCACCCCTAGCTGAGGAGCTATTGGTATTTGATAGCTGTTGGGAGAGGGCAAGTCCATTTACTTCAAGGGTACGGCCCCTGATTGATCAATCATGCTTCAGTAGATGACCAAACACCCAAGAGTATGTGGACAGCACAAATTGAACTTGATGAGTTAATATTAAAAAAATAAAAGAGAGAGAACACAAAGTTGAGTAGGTAGGGAAAGAAGGTGTGGACCTAGGAGAAGTCTGGAAAGGGTGGGTGAGTTTGACCAAAATCCATTGTATGAAATTCTCATAGAATTAATGATTTTTTAATATTTTTTCATTTTTTAAAAGAAGCATTTCATTACAGCTTTAACATAATAACAGTTTCCA
>NW_008446071.1:0-493 GCF_000622305.1 Nannospalax galili
ATCGGCAAGGTAGGGAGGAGCCTATGTATAGCTTGGGGAGAAAGGTGGAAATGGGTGTGTATGTCTCTAGCTTATTGAATTAGGGTGGAATTTAGAATGGTGCTCATGACCAACTTGTCAATGGTGCATTGCCCTTTGCCAGAAGCTCCAGAAGATTGGTATGAGAGTGCAAGTGTTGAGTATACAAAGGGATTGAGCGCTGCTCAAGCAGCAGTTGTAATGAGGAGAGCAATAAATCATGGGGACTCTGGCGAGACCTGAAGGCTGAAAAGGCCAGATGTTGTAGAGTCTGAACTACATAAGCGCTGTCAGAAAAAAAAATATTACAGGGAGTTACAGGGAGATCCTGAAAAACTTGCAATATGGCCAAGAGCTCTCCGAGCTGTACAGATCCCTAGAAAGGGAAAAACTTATGGGAGAAGAGCTGTCCCTCTTGGTAAACCACATAACCAAATTTATGTTTACTAGAATCAGTAAAGATTAGAGGAGCTTT
>NW_008446072.1:0-493 GCF_000622305.1 Nannospalax galili
CAGATTCCCTGGAACTGGAGTTACAGACAGTTGTTAGCCACCATGTGGGTGGCTGGGATTTGAACCTGGGTCCTCTGCAAGAGCAGCCAGTGCTCCTAACCTCTGAGCTACTTCTCCAGTTCCAGGAGTGTGCCTTTGAACGGTATTTACTATCCTTAGCGTCTTCCTGCTGCCTCCTCTGCTCTGGCTACCTGGGAGGGAGCAGTTTTTCCCCCACTGTGCCCATCCCACCATGAGGTACTGCCTTGTCACAGGCCCAGAAACTAGAGTCAGCCATCATGCATGAACCCTCTGAAACCAGGAACCAAAGCCTTTCATCCCTTGTTTCTCTCAAGTATTTACCAGTGGTTAAATATCCGATCCAATCCCTTAAACGACATTTTTCTGATTGTATACCAAAACTCCGTTGTTTTTGACAGTGAGAGACAAAACCAGATTAAGTAATATTAGTGACCACTCATCAGATCTGCCTTCTGTGCCCAGAATCACTTTA
>NW_008446073.1:0-493 GCF_000622305.1 Nannospalax galili
TTAGGAAGCGACGGGCGCTGGCGAACATGGCGGCGGCCTCCGCGTCTACGCTGGGCGGCGGCGTAGGCCCCGGCCCAGAGGCCGGAGACTTCCTGGCCCGCTACCGGCAGGTGTCCAGCAAGCTTAAGAAGCGCTTCCTACGGAAGCCTAACGTGGCTGAGGCCGGAGAACAGTTCGCTCAGCTGGGCCGCGAGCTGCGCGCCCAGGAGTGCCTGCCCTACGCCGCCTGGTGCCAGCTGGCCGTGGCGCGCTGCCAGCAGGCGCTCTTCCACGGGCCCGGGGAGGCGCTGGCCCTGACCGAAGCCGCGCGCCTCTTCCTGAGGCAGGAGTGCGATGCGCGGCAGCGCCTGGGCTGCCCCGCCGCCTACGGCGAGCCTCTGCAGGCGGCCGCCAGCTCCCTGAGCGCCGCCGTGCGTCTGCACCTGGAGCTGGGCCAGCCGGCCGCCGCCGCCGCCCTGTGCCTGGAGCTGGCCGGGGCCCTGCGCGCTCTGGG
>NW_008446074.1:0-493 GCF_000622305.1 Nannospalax galili
ATCTGCCTGCCTCTCCCTCCCTAGTGCTGGGATTAAAGGCGTGTGCTACCATGCCTGGCTAGGAAATATGATTTTAAAAAGCCTGATACATTGGTCATATTGATTGTTTTAAGTGTAAGTTTAAACAGCTTTTCATCAGTTTTGGAATAATAATTATCAAGGAAAGAACTAAAGTTAGTTCCTATCAAAGTAATGCCAAACATTGCTTGTACAGGGGTGAAAAACGCTAAGACATAGGAAATGTCTTCTATCAAAATAGCAGAGTTTCAAAATAAATAATAGACCTAGTGGCTGGTAGAGACAAAACAGGCCCGATTCCATTTAGTGTTTGGATGAGACATCCTATAGGAAAAAAACAGTAAATATTAATATTTGTTTTAGTATAAAATTTTACCTCTTTCAACTTAATCTGCAGAAATAACCATATAAATTGACAAGAATGGGCTCCAGTGGGGGGGCTATGGGAGGTGCCACAGGAAACAGGGATTATAAA
>NW_008446075.1:0-493 GCF_000622305.1 Nannospalax galili
TTTCTTTATAAATTACCTGATTTTGTTATAGTTGTAGAAGTCAAACTCGGACAACAAATTAGGGCAAATGTTGCTGGTATCAAAACACATAAGTTGAACAGCAGTTCTTACATGAGAAGATATCTTTTGTGATCAGTAAGAAGCCAAATGTAGACAGTTTTGACATGTTCTAGGGTTCCATACCTAACAACCACTTTATGATGGCTTCAAGAGAGAAATAAAGAAATTCTACTTGACTTCAAAGCGAGCAAGCTACTAAAGGAGCTGCTGAATCCAGTGGCTTGTGTAGAACCTGGAAAAGAAAGTGTAAGTTTTCCTCAGGGTTGAACAACTCAAAGGCGTGCAAAATGAAAGGCTGGGAGGGGAAAGTGCAGGTCTGGGCTACATTGTTCAAACCTCCACAGCGGCATAAGCTCACGCGGTGTGGAAGAATGTCCAGCACTAGGCTTCATAGCTGGGTGAGGCCAGGATCCACCATTGCCTATTATATGCA
>NW_008446076.1:0-493 GCF_000622305.1 Nannospalax galili
ATCCACCTGCCTCTGCCTCCAGAGTGCTGGGATTAAAGGAGTGCACCACCACACCCCACTTAAAGTTATACTGTGTTTTATACTGTGATATTAACATGAGCTCTTGGGAACAGACCAAGAAAGGAAAGGTTATAGTTAAAGTGGTATGTCTGTGTGTCAAGGTTGACAAGGGATGGAATGTCATGCCTGGCTTCAGCTGTCAACTTGACACTCCTGGAAGAGGGAGCCTCATTGGGGAATTTCCTCTTTCAGACTGGTCTGTGGGCATGTCTGTGGGCATTTTCTTGGTTTTTGGGTGATGCTGGGAGGACCCAGCCTACTATGGGAGGTGCTACCCCTGGGTAGGTGTTCCTGGGTTGTATAAGGAAGCAGACTGAGTACAGGCCAGGGGAGCAAGCCAGTAAGCATCATTCCTCCAGGGTCTGGGCTTTAGTTTCTGCCTCCAGGTTCTTGCTTTGAGTTCCTGCCTGACTTCCCTCAAAGATGGACTATC
>NW_008446077.1:0-493 GCF_000622305.1 Nannospalax galili
TGAACAAAAACTTCTGGCTCTAAAAGATATTAGTCAGCACATTCCAACGCCGTGAAGACAGCCCCTACCAATCAAGACTTCCCCCGTACACAGAATATGGGAACATCCAATTATTTTAAAAAGATGCTTGGTGAGCGTGGGTTTCTGTGGAGTGCCCCAATAAAAGCTCCCGCCTGCTGTTATTCAGGGCCAGATTCCATCTTTGGCTCATGAAGTCTGTGCCCAGCTAGCCACCATTTGGTTGTTTTCTTTTTTTTACTTTAAATTCTTGAATAAACTTTTTGTACAATCTTTTTGGGTATCTGGGGGGAATTACTCTCGATTCTTGAACCCTAACAGTTAGCAGGGGCTGGAGGTCCATAGAAGAGGGATAGGCATTACTGAGAAAGTAAAGTATAAGGAAAGCAATATATGATGTCCAATTCACTGGACCAGATAGAACTGTGTTCACCACAGATTTAAAGAAAAACTTGATTCAGCAGGTACCTCAAGA
>NW_008446078.1:0-493 GCF_000622305.1 Nannospalax galili
GTTGTTTTTTTTTTTTTTTTTTTTTTTTTTTTGAGACAGGGTCTTGCTATGTGGTCTAAACTGGTCTGGAACGTCCTTTGTAACCCTGGTTGAATTTGAACTTTCAGCCTTCCCGCTTCCACTTCCTGATTGCTGGGATGAAGGTGTGCATCACCACGCCTGGTTTCTGCCTTCTTTTTAATTTGTAAGAACTCTTGATTTCTTTTTGTTTTTCAAACTACTATTCTCAGTGTCCCTTGTATTTGTTTTTTAAAGTTTGTTTCTTCTTTTTACATTTTACTTATTTATTTTGTGTTTGTGGGGTGGGGGGCACATGCACCATGGCCCATATGTGGAGGCCAGAAGATAACTTTCAGGAATTGGTTCTCTCCTTATACCATGTTGGTCCCAGAAATTGAACTCAGATCATCAGGCATGGTAGCAAGCACCTTTACCTGCAGAGCCACCTCACTAGCCCTTGTTTTCAAAGAGTGACTGGTAATGCTTCAGCGTT
>NW_008446079.1:0-493 GCF_000622305.1 Nannospalax galili
AAATGCAACAGGAGAAAAGACTGTTCAGGTGAATTCAGACTCCCTGTCCCGAAGGGGAGACGGTTTCTTGCAGAACAAGGTGAAGGAGGTGGTTCTGCTCCGCAGTCAACAGCGGCCACATCTCCACCTGCAGCATCTTGATGGCGTCCGTGTCCTTTTCGTGGGCAGCCATGACCAAGGACTGAAGGAGCAAAAACAGCTCTTCGGGAAGCTGGCTGGTGCTGTCCTGGCCATGGCCTGCGAAAGCCTCCCAGGAGTACTTCTCCAGGGTACGGGCATGCTCGGGCAGCAGCTTGGCGGGCGGGGGCTGCAGCAGCAGTAGCAGCAGCACACGGGACACCTCGCACCTGACCAGCACGTCGGAGAAGGCGCCCAGCACGCCCGGCGAGGGCGCGGCAGAGCCCAGGGCGTGGTCCGGCGGCAGCATGGCGCCCAGGGGCGGGGCACCGCCGGCTCCGGGCCCAGGCTGCTGAGGCCCCAGTGCGGGGGGCTG
>NW_008446080.1:0-493 GCF_000622305.1 Nannospalax galili
TCTGGCAAGTTATGGAAACTTACTAAGCTCAGAAAGTTTCAAGATTCACAAGACTCCTCTCTGAGGTTATAAAAGCAGCAAACAATTTCTGGGGAGGAGACTCTCATCAGTGGACCTGCAGTGCAACTCTCCCAACTCCTCACCCGTGCGTTTTCAGTGATTGCATGTGCCTTGAGTCACGCATACTCCTGAAGGTAAGCCCTCAGCCAAGCTCCTATAAGTATCCCCGGTAAACTCACTGGTTCAGTAAACTAGACTTGGAAGGGATTGCCCTTTGGTCTTTCCTTAGGGTGTGTGTGGAGCGAATAATCGTTTGCGTATTGAGAAGCCACACAACAGCTTCCGAGATATAAAGACGTGAACGAGTTCCTTTTCTCATTGCTGGTACCAAACACCTGAGACAAGAAAGTTGAAGGGGGGAAGATTTATTTTGACTCACGGTTTCAGGGCATTTCATCATGTGAGAGACGGGGAGGACTTGAACTGAGTCAGT
>NW_008446081.1:0-493 GCF_000622305.1 Nannospalax galili
TACCTTTCTCCTCTCGACCTCTCCTCCCTTTCTGTCATTGTCCCCCAATCTATCCACAATTCCGTGATGGGCAGTGAATACATTGCCTATGCTCAATGTGTGTTGCAGGGTTTCTTCTTGATTTATTTGGGCTGGGCTGAGGTAGCAATTCTCACAATGATGTCCTATGATCGCTATGTGGCCATCTGACTCCCATTGCACTATGAGGTCACAATGAGTCCCAGAATGTGCAGATGGGCTGTAGCAGATCTGTGGCTAAGTGCAGCCATTCCAGGTACCCTGTTCACAGAAACCACATTCTCTATCAATTCTGCAGGGCCAAGGTAATCCACCAGTCCTTCTGTGATGTCCCCCAATTGTTCAACCTCTCCTGCTCCAGTGATTACCTGGGAGGAGTTGGTGCAGTTGCTTTCACTGCTGTGGTGGGAACTGCCTGTTTCACCGCCGTTTGCCTTTCCTGTGTTCAGATATTCTCCACAGTCCTCAGGATGCC
>NW_008446082.1:0-493 GCF_000622305.1 Nannospalax galili
TTACTATGGAATTAATGATGACACTGTGTTCATGAAATGAAGGTGCTGTTTGCCTTCATTGTCTGTGTGTCCCTCAATAGTGATTTTATTTAAACTGGTACTCTCAATATCGTACATACACTTAACTAATTGGAAAGTAAATAACCATGAAAGGGTTAAAATAACAGTTTATTGTGTTCTTACCATGTGCCAAATACTGTTTTATGCCCTTATTATGTATGGGCTCTCTTCATGATGATCCTATAAGGTAGGTATTTTCTTGTTTCTCATTGCAAGAGAGGAAATTGATGCCTAGACAGATTGAGAAACTGTCAAGTTTGTGCATATATGTAAGTCTCCTGTGTTCTGCCTTCTTCTTTCTGTAACTTTGATGGTACCTCAAGTTCCACACCCCTTATGTGTTTTTAAGGTTATGTAGCTCACTGTTAAGTTTTTGTTGTTTGAGTAATTCCTTCCAGTTTTAATCCTTCTGTGGCCATCTAAGTTTACTCTT
>NW_008446083.1:0-493 GCF_000622305.1 Nannospalax galili
GTCATCATGTTATATTTTCCTAATTATTATCAAGGTGAATACTTGCTTATATAATAAATGTCTATGTGTATATCAAGTCTTTCTTATACAACTATTGTTATATATTCTTAATATTATTTATTTCTAGAGTTTTAAAAATAAATTCTGAATGAATGTATTATATATATAAAATTATATATATATATGTAGTATTTTCCCCTATTTCTTGCCTTCTCACTCTTAATACTATGGTTATTAAAACACCTTTTAAAGTTTTCCAAGTCACCAGTTATTTCCTGTATCTTAGTATATTTTCTGTCTTACATTTTTGTCTTATTGTAAGCTCCTAATGATACCTTCTAGAAGCTTGTTTGTTCTCTTTTATTTAGATCTCCCTTGAACTAATTTTAGTGTATGGTATGAGGCATAGAGATCAAGGTTAGATTTCTCAGTGTGGATCCCCAATTGGCTCTAGAGACCACTCTTTTCATCACCACAGAGCAGTGTCACTGTT
>NW_008446084.1:0-493 GCF_000622305.1 Nannospalax galili
GGTGTTGGATGCCCTGAAACTGGAGTTATGGGTGGTTGTTAGCCACCATGTGGGTGCTGGGATTCAAACCTAGGTCCTCTGCACGAGCTGCCAGTGCTCTTAACCACTGACCCATCTCTCCAGTCCCTCCACTTCATTTTCTTAGAAAAGGTTTTATTTTTTAATTATTGCATATGTGTGAGTCTGTAGGACTGTGTGTGTGGGTGCACTGCCCAAGGAGTCCAGAAGAGGGTGTCAGACCCCCTGGAGCAGTAGTCACAGGCAGTTGTCCACCACCCAACATGGGTGCTAGGAACCAAACTAGTAGTAGCCTCTGCAAGAACAGTATGTGCTCTTAGCTGCCCAGCCACCTTTCCATGCCCCTCCCCCAATTTCATATTTGGCAAGAGAGGTTGTGTTCTTGGGAGCTCTCAGCTTTCCACATTCTGTGGACAGTCACCACCGTCTCCCTCCTCCAAGGAGAAGGGCACAGGGACTTTGGGATAGCAGTTGC
>NW_008446085.1:0-493 GCF_000622305.1 Nannospalax galili
AGACCTCTGTGAGATCAGGCCAGCCTGATCTACATAGCAAGTTCCAGGACAGCTGGGGCTACAGAAAGATCCTGTCTTTAATTCTAAGGATGCACATCCTGCTTGGTTCCTGGTTACCAAAGTAGGCTAAGTAATTGTCATTCTAAAACCATTTAAATCATAAAATGTCACCCTACATGTAAGATGAACTAGTTGTAACTATGAACTGCAGTTTAATTTTAAGTAGTATGTTAATATAAATACTTACAAAGTACAATGGCCTTCAATAGCATAGCGTAATGCTGTCCATCCAAAGACATCTTTAAAAAATAAGTTCATACCTTCCTGGAGGAGTAATGTGACCATATCTTTTGATCCACATCGTATAGCATACATCAGCATGTTTCTAAAATAGCAGAGGACTAGGTTCAATACTATGAAATGAATAAATCTTGGTAAAAATCTGCCTTGACCTATCTTACCAACTTAGTATCTTGCCTGTCTGTGTAGATTT
>NW_008446086.1:0-493 GCF_000622305.1 Nannospalax galili
TCTGTGCCCAGGCTCTGGAGCTCCAGTAAAATAACCACGCAGCTCTGAGCACGGGGCAGAGGGGCCCTCCACACTGGCCTTACTGTACACATCCGCTCCGTTTCCTGCACAGATCTGCCCTGAAGTGGGGAGAGTCACGGGGAAGCACGGTGTGTGGTTTCACGTAGGTGCCTTTTAGCATCCTGAGGAATCTCCATTTATATAAATGACTTAAATTTTTTAATTAAAAATATTCTTCTATTACATTTATTTATTGAGAAGAGGGCACAAGTGGGCGGGGGAATCAAAGGACAACGTGCAGGAGTCAATTTTCCCCTTCTACCATGGGGGGTCCCAGAGACCAAACTCAGACCAGCAGACCTGGCGGCAAGTGCCTTGACCCACTGCAACGTTGTCTTTGCCCCGAAGTGGATTTTAAATCAACTTTACAGGAAAAAAATACAAGTGAAATCTCATTTTGTTAACCATTTTCAGTGATTCTGCCTTAATATAA
>NW_008446087.1:0-493 GCF_000622305.1 Nannospalax galili
TTTAAAAAGACTTTTTGACTAGCTAGTTCATTTATTTTTTTCACAATTGTTTTGTTCTTCAGTTCCATCTGGCTTATCATGAAAAGTGTTTGCATTATAAAATGCAAATGGTTAGATACATATGTAGTTTCAAAATATTATAAACTGTTTTGAGGTATCTTTCAAAGTTAATTATGCTTTTCTGGAGTAACAACATTAACAAAGAAGAATGCAATCTAACAGCATTCAATACCAGAGTTGAGCTATTTTATATTACATGACCGTTGCAGAATATCAGAGTCCATGTTCCTCAGAATCAGTAGTGTACTGACTGATGGGATCCCCCCTAATATATGCTGCATGATAGCAGAGTGAGATAGGGAAGAATGTGCGATCCATGTGTTGGCTCTTAAAGCTTTTTTCTGGCATCAACAATCAATCACACTCCTCAGAATTTACCACTTGCATCAAGTCATATAGTTGAACTCCAAGAATGAGGATATGTGGTCTTCCC
>NW_008446088.1:0-492 GCF_000622305.1 Nannospalax galili
TCCCAAGTGCTGGGATTTCAGGCCTGGCCACAACCTGATTTTTAAAAATCCCCCATTGGAGTCAGGTGCCGCACCACCTGCCTGTGACCCTTGCACTCGAGTGTCAGAGGTATTAGAATCCCTGCAAGTTCAAAGCCAGCCTCATCTACTTAGGGTTCTACTTAGGTTCAGCAGTTAAGTGCAATTTATGTTTTTACGGAGGACCAGAGTTGGGTTCCCAGCATCCCCATTGAGCAGGTCACAACTACCTGTGATACCAGTTCCAGAGAATTCAACAACTTCTTCTGGCCTCCAAGGGCACCTGCACACATGTGCACATACATACATAGACACATATATTCACATAAATATAAATCTTTAAAAAACCCAAAAGGAAAGAAAAGTCTTCCATTGGGATCACTTTCTTCTACTGTTATATACTCTTTTTTAAGTTTTTATTATTTATTTTTGTCTTTTTAAGACAGGGTCTCCCTGTAGCCCCAGCTGTCCTGG
>NW_008446089.1:0-493 GCF_000622305.1 Nannospalax galili
AAAAAAAAAAAAAAAGAGCTGGAGAGGAGAAATGGCTCAGTGGGTAAAGTGCTACCCTTGGAAGCATGAGAACTTGAGTCCAATCTCCAGGGCCAATGTTTAAACAACAAAAAAAGTTGTTGGAGAGATGGCTTAGTGGTTAAAGCACTGAGTGTTCTTTAGGAAGACCCAGGTTTGGTTCATAGCACCCACATGGCTGCTAGCAACCACCAGTAACTCCAGTTCCACGGGATCTGATGCCCTCTTCTGGCCTCTGCAGTTATTTCAGACATGACTGCACTTATATGCATGCAGGTAAGACACTCATCCACACAAAATGAAAATAAATTAATTTTTAAAATTTTAAGTTAAAGCTGGGCATTGTGGTACACACATTTGATCCCAGCACTTTGGAGGCAAAGGCAGGTGGATCCCTATGAGATTGAGGCAAGGCTAGTCTATATAGTGAGTTACAGGCTAGCTGGGGCTACAGGGAGCATTTGTCTCCAAAAAA
>NW_008446090.1:0-492 GCF_000622305.1 Nannospalax galili
TGCATCTGTAATGTAATATCATTTATAGTCAGACATGATTTTATTCTTGGACAGGTTTTCAACAAGGGAAGAATATCTAATTTTTCCTGCAGTGTGCTGATGGCCACTCCTTCCTACTCTCCTTCATAGAATGTTTTAGCATATGATACATTTTGAATCAATTTTTCTACTGCTTATTTATCAGCTTATATTTGACTTTTTCCTCCTAATTTTTGACAGAATTCATTTATTTTGACTTTTCTTTTTTCAGAGCTGAGGACCAAACCCAGGCCTTTGTGCTTTCTAGGCAAGCACTCTGCCACTGAGCTAAATCCCCAACCCCAGATTCATTTATTTATCTAAATAAGCATCTATTCTGTTCTTCCTTAGCTTGCTTTAGTTTTGATTTAAAATTCTAGCAGCAGGCTGGCTGTGGTGACACCCGCCTTTAATCCCAGCACCTGGGAGGCAGAGGCAGACCGATCTCTGTGAGTTCAAGGCCAGCCTGGTCTA
>NW_008446091.1:0-493 GCF_000622305.1 Nannospalax galili
AAGTTCATATAGGACCTAAGACCTCCTCAGCAATGGAGTTTTGTTGCATTTACAGTACTGGGTATGAATATCCTCTTGTTGAGTTGGACTCAAATTTAATAAAGAGTAGTTGGTTACCACTATAGCAGTCATACAATTATCATACCAATGGGAATAGCTTATCTGACAGGTTGGTATCGCAGTTCATAGGGTTCACAGCTGTGTAAGACCATTGATGCCTTCCCCTGCCCCCCAGTAGCCAGCCAGTATAGCACCTTCTGACACTATGAAAATTAACCAGCAGGGACGAATCCTCCAGCTCAGTTCCAAATAGATTTCTCTATAGTTTGGGACCAAGGTATGGTATCTTCAAGAATAGGGTCTATCAACTGGTTATGTTGGGCAACCAAGAAGGATGGCAAGAATCTGTATTGTTTGGGGAACCTAGCACTGTAACACTGATTTTTTTTGTGACTTTTGGCTATCAGGAACAGCATTTTCTAGACATGCAGGT
>NW_008446092.1:0-493 GCF_000622305.1 Nannospalax galili
GGTCATTTAGTTATACTGTTGGCATGTGCCCTGTTTTGCTTTCCTTGGATGAAAAAAATATTCTCAATTCTAGTGTCATATTTTTATATTACTCAATAAAATTCACCCATTTCTCTCACTGTCCTCTGATGAACACAGAGATGCTGCAATTTTACATTCTTACAATTTTCAGGAAGTAGAAAGGAAAATGAAGGAAGAGGCAATATTTCTACCAGAGCAAAACTTTTTCCACCCAGGTTTTGGTGAAACTGCCATGCCACAGACCATTTTTGTTACACATATTTATTGAGCTTTTTCAATCCTATAAGGAAAGGGAAGTAAAGAAGGCAGACTAGACACCTGTCTATACCTTCACTAGACTATAAGGAAAATTTATGTTTTTATATGATATGTAAAGTTAATTAAAAGTATATTTGATTAAAATGTACTTTGTATCAAAAATATTGAATCCACACAACATAAATGACAGTCAAATGCATGTTTTCTTGTTTTT
>NW_008446093.1:0-493 GCF_000622305.1 Nannospalax galili
ATATATATATATATATACTTATTTTTTAGAGTTTGTTTCATATAACAAAATTTAATCAAATTCAGATCCCCTCCCCAAAATGTGCACCCCAAAGGCACCCCTCGCTGGATTTCATACATTTTGTAATATATGTTAAGTTTTATCCCATCAAGCATTTGTACCCAGAGGTCCTATGGTGCAAGTTCATCCAATGGAGTTTAGTCAGTCTATTTAGACATTTTAAAGATCAACTCTCCATCAACTAGCAATAATCAGTTACCAATAGTTCCTACACCAGGGTTGGGACCTGCTGCCCACTTCTGTCTTTCCATGCTGGGGTTTTGTCTGTTTGAATCAGCATGGGTCTTGTGCATGCTGTCACCATTGTTGTAAGCTCATATGAGCAAGTTCCCAGTGGCCCAAATGCCTCTGTTACCTTATGTTCCAGTGCCAACCCTGGCTCTAAAAATTTTTCCACCCCATCTTCCACAATGGTCCCTGAGTTGTGTGTGTG
>NW_008446094.1:0-493 GCF_000622305.1 Nannospalax galili
CTTTTCACGTTTTGGGTTCGATGATAGTTCTAACTTTGTCACATGGAAGTTTCTCATCTCTGATGGCAGCAGCTGCTGCCCTTCCTCCTCCTCTTCCTTTTGTGGGGGAGGCGGGGTATGTGGAAGCCCAGGTTGACATCAGAGTCTTCCTTATTCTCTCTCCACCCTACTCTCTGAGGCAGGTCTTTCACTTGAACCTGTTGCTGGCTGATACACACTATTCTGGTTAGCCATCTTGTCCCCACATCCCCTGTCCCTGCTTCCAAGCTCTGGAATTACAACTGTGCTGCCACCCCCACCTGGCACTCACATGGGTTCGGGGATCTGAACTCAAGTTCTCAAACTTGCAGAGCAAGCACCTTGCCCACTGGGCCGCCTCCCCAGCCCTCTGGCAGCTTTCTGGTCTCTAGCCTGAGAATCGCTTAAGAAGGCCTGTTTTTCAGGACTGGAGAGATGGCTCAGCAGTTAAGAACACCGGTTGTTCTTGCAGAAG
>NW_008446095.1:0-493 GCF_000622305.1 Nannospalax galili
TGAACACATTTTAACATGTTTCTTAGCCAGTTTTATTTCTTCTTTTGAGAACAATCTGTTCATATTCCTAGCCTGTCTTTTATTTGGCTCATTTGTTTTTTTTTATTTTTATTTTTTGTTTTTTGAGTTCTATATGTAATATTGATATTACTACTCTGTGAATTTCTTCTTCACTTCATTGGTTGTTTCCTTTGCAGTACAGAAGCTTTTTAGTTTAAACAGGTGTCACTGTCTATTGTTGACTGTAATTTCCGAGCATATGATGTCTGATTTAGGAAGTCCTTTCCTGTACCTATATCTTGTATGGTACTGCCTACGCTTTCTTCTAACAATTTCAGAGTTTGAGGTTTCAATTTGAGGTCTTTAATCCATTTGGAGTTTACTTTTGTGCAGAACAATAGATAAGGGTCTAATTTCACTCTACAAATGGAGATCTGGCTGTGCCAGCACCATTTATTTAGGATGCTGTCTTTCCTCAAGTTTGTCTTCTTGG
>NW_008446096.1:0-493 GCF_000622305.1 Nannospalax galili
ACACACACACACACACACACGAATACAAAGAGATTTGTTTATAAGGAGTTGGCTCTTACTATTACAGATGCTGGCAAGCCTGGATCTGTGAAGCAAACTCTCTGGAGTCTGAAGGCCAGCAGGCTGGAGAATTGTCTCCTACTAGGGGGTATGTCAGCCCTTGGACCTAATTACACATTCTCTGATTAATCAGCCCCACCCACATCATGGAGAGTAATCTGTATCCTCAGAATACAGTGATTTTCATCCCAGTCTTGCTCAAAACATCCTCTAAGCCGACTCCCAAAATAAGAGTCAAGCGTATACTTCCTGTGAACTTGGTGCCTGTATCTCCTTAAGCCACACTCAATAAAGACAGTAGTAAGATCATAGGCTCATCTAGCTGTCTCATGTGCTATTGGAAATGCAGTAGCCCTTCCCTTCCAGAGAAGCCACAGTTCACGAACTTGATAATGTCTGGATAGCCTGTAACTTAATGTTTTATTTATTTATT
>NW_008446097.1:0-493 GCF_000622305.1 Nannospalax galili
CTGATGCAGTTGAACATCACTGCTCAGTGTTAGAAGTGATTTAAGAACTTGCAAATTTTTCATATTCCTCACCCTTATTAATAAACAGTGTTGTTGCAAATATTTTGGACATGATAAATTTCAGTAATGAACCTACTAGATTACTTGAATGTGGGGTGTTTATATTTGTGCTTTTTTGTTTCAGATTTATTTTTATTTAGCTGTATGTTCATTCTTCTGTGTGTATGTCAGGTATGTACAAGGCCAGAAGAGGGCATGAGATTCCTTGAAGCTGAAGTAACAAGCAGTGGAGAGCCACCTGGTGTGTGTGATGGACTGAGCTCAGGTCCTCTGAAGAGCACAGTACTCTTAACTGCTGCACCATCTATCTGGCCTCAACACTTGTACTTTTATAAACTTTCTAAAGATTCATTCCAGTCTGGAAAATTCAAGCGTCATTGGGTGATTCTGATCTCATTTCTGTTTAACAAACTGTTGAAAGTGATGCATGAAG
>NW_008446098.1:0-493 GCF_000622305.1 Nannospalax galili
ATAAATTTAATTAAAAATTTTAAACTGTAGTAAATAAAAGCAGGCCTTAGTTCTATTTCTCTTAGGTCATGATGTTATTACAGCAGCCAAGCAAAACTAATATGCACAACTTACGATTACACAATTAGTGGACAGAACTGCTGTCCATTTCATCTCTAATTTTAGTTCCACTGCTGTCATCAGCAATTTCTTTCAGTGTCTCTTGTCTTCTATTTTTTGTGTTGATAAGCCACCTGCCAGCCAATGATTGACCATCTTTAAATAAACACCTTTCACTTTTCTTTATAGATTCTGTTTTAGAAGTCTTTTAAAAATGTACCTAGGCTGGCTGGCTTGCTTCTGTCTTCCAAGTGGTGATGAGCCAGTAATGTTCACTGAATCTCTGGTCTGACGGCTTTCAGCAGAGTGAGAGAAACTCTCTGCTGTTGGTGAATATTCCAACTACACTGCTCTCACTCAGTTGTCCCTCTTCTTCAGTAAGCACAACTGTAAA
>NW_008446099.1:0-481 GCF_000622305.1 Nannospalax galili
CAGAAAAATACATCATCAAATATGTATGCTCTATTACGTGCATTTTTGTATTTGTTCTGTTACATATTTCTTTGTATATGGAACCATCCAACCCTCACAACATTCCTGAATCTTTCTAAAGGTTATTTTTTTTCCCTTCTGGTCCATTTGGACCTAGATCATGAATTTAATGGGAGGTAGGTTTGGTAGGATATATGGCCAAGGTTTCATAACCATCTCAATGCCTTTTTTTTTCAGATCTGAATAATCTTTGAGTTTGATCTGACTTCTACTTTCTGTTATTTTTGCATTAGAAGAATTATGCATTCAGTATAGAGTAAAGATACACTTACTCTTGAAAAACATTCTTAGAGTTTTCTAAAAATAAAGCTAAATGTAACATCTCTCTCTTAATCTGTGTTCTCCAACAGACAAGCATACAGACACACACAGAGGCCCAGGCACACACACACACACACACACACACACACACACACACACA
>NW_008446100.1:0-493 GCF_000622305.1 Nannospalax galili
GGGAAGAAGCAAGGAAAGAATGCCAGGCACACTTGACATCCAGCATGCATTAAGGCAGGACTGAACTGGGTCTCCATCCAGCTCTACTGCTTACTAGCGAGGTAATCTTGGGAGAGTTTTTAAACTTTCTGACCATCAGTGTTCTACCTAACTGGGAAATAAAAGCTAAACTGAAGAAGTTGTTGTTTTAGAGGCTTGAGTTGTAGCTCTGTTGGTAGAGTACTTGCTTAGCATGCACAAGTCCTGGGATCAGTCCCTTAAAACCTCATCATGGTAACACACACCTGTAATTCCAGCACTTGGGAGGTGGAAGTAGGAGGATCAGAAATCAAGGTCACCCTCAGGTTCATAGTGTGTGCCATGCCTGGGCTACATGAGATCCTGTCTTTAAAAGGGGGCAGGGGTAGGGAGAAGGGAGAAGGGAAAGCAGGGAAAGGGGGAGGGAGGGAGGGGTATGCTGTAGTATTATAAAACACGATGGGCAGAGTCCTTG
>NW_008446101.1:0-493 GCF_000622305.1 Nannospalax galili
CTTCAGGTCAGACACTGTAATTGAGGAAGAGCCGGAGAGCTCTGTCTGCTGTCTGACGTCAGGGCGGTGGCACTGAGCGAGGAAGGCTCACGGAACAGGAGATTCTCCAGCGTTGGCAGAGACCAGGAGTGTGGGCTGATTCTGCACCATCTGCTCATCTTCTCGGTGCCTTTAGATGAAAAGCTTGAGTTGGCTGTGGGTCATTCCCTCATGACTAGCAGGGGCCTGGTGCCCACAACAGCAGCAGGCTGAGCTCTGTGCAGGTCTCGCTGTTGACAAATGCTGAGCTTCAATTTCCAGAGAAGTCCATTAGAACCCCATGTACTTCAGAAAGTAAATGTATTTGGAGACACGGTCTTCCCGTTAGTACAGGTCTTCATCTGACATAGCAAGGTGTCCTTGATGAGAACCAGAGATCAGGGCCTGGCATACACTAAAGAGTGTAGACTGTAGGAAACCAGGATGCCAGGCCCAGGGTGAGGTGAGCCTAAAA
>NW_008446102.1:0-493 GCF_000622305.1 Nannospalax galili
GTGATGATACAGTATGAGCATACAGAAGCCTGAGGCCTGAACCATGGGACAGTCCAGCAGGAGTCAGCTAGGAAGATGAGGAGGAGGAACAGAAACAAAGGGCTAAAATCGATGGGAGGAGATGTCTATGTATCAGTGGTGCCGGGAAGTGGCTGCCATCAATATCTAAAATTCAGGGTGTTGGAAATGTGTGTTTGCTGTCTAACAGCTAAGAAGAAGGTGGAGGTCACTGTCCTTATGCATGCCTTCTCTGCTCACTTGGCTCTACCCTTCCCCTACCCCTTCCCATTCCCTGACGGAGGTCCTCAATGCGAAGCCTGTGAGGTTTCACCTCCAGAAGCCTAGAGAAGGGGTGGAATAAGAGGTCCTAGTGCCCTAACAGTTGTGGACCACAGTCCTCCTCCCACAATGGAGCTCCTAGAACAATCTTCTCACCAGCAGCCCTCTTTCCTCTGCTGGGGTAATCCCACACCTCCTTCCTCTGCTGGGGTAA
>NW_008446103.1:0-493 GCF_000622305.1 Nannospalax galili
GACCCTCCTGCCTTTACCTCCCACCCTGCACCTACAGGGCTGCCACTCTACCTTTTTTATTTGGGTAAAAATGTTTGGATCCAGCTAGGTTTAGAGCTCTTTATGCTACCACATTTACCACTGAGCCATTGACACTAGGAAAACATTTCGATGAAAATGAATTAGCAAAAATATCAAAAATGCAAAGAGGTGTACGATCGCTGGCCAGGAATTTCTTTCAATGATTTACAATCATTTCTCAAATGCTTTTGAATTGAGAAATAGTTGCATGGATACAATATCAAGATTTTCTTTATAGCCAATGAACCTGACAAGCAAGTGAAACAAAGTGACATATATTATATGAGTTTATGAGAGTGAAAGACCTTCTTTTTCCAAAACAGCTGATCCATATTATACTCTCCTTCTGAAAGTTTTTCCTTCTATAAACAGAAGGTTTATGCACACAGTCAATGTATTTGTCAGTGTTCTCTAAGGGGGCAGAACTGATAAA
>NW_008446104.1:0-493 GCF_000622305.1 Nannospalax galili
TCCCTACCTCACTGTGGGCCAACATCTTGCCCTTGGATGAGATCTGCTTTGCAGACAGGAAAAATGAGACTCGGTGGTCCAACACTCTCCACACCCACTCTCCACACACCACCTGGTTCATAGAACCAGGGGGTCAGTGCAGGTCGGTGACCCTGCAGTCTGAGGCCCTCACTCCTTGTCCCTAAATGACTACTCACTTAGAGGCACATACTGCACCCCAGGCTGCTTTTTGGGGTGTCCTACACCAGAATCTCTGTCCTTCAGCTGCCCAAAATGCTTTCAGTAGTGTTAGCATGAAGCCATTGGCCAACTACCCACCAATAAAGGCTCAGTGGAGCCCTCCTGGCAGTTGAGCAGACAGCAGGCCTCTGCCCTGGTTCATAGTAGCCTGGGGACCTGCTACACCAGCCAGGAGCCATCTGATCCCATTGGCTGTAGCTGCCCCAGCTCTCTTCCACTTCCTCTTGGTAGTTCTCACCCTTCTGCAGAGCTC
>NW_008446105.1:0-493 GCF_000622305.1 Nannospalax galili
TGAACACTCAATGGTCACTAATTTTCAGCACTCCAAGTAGCCAAGAGTCTCTGCAGTCACCATTCATTGCAGAGAGAAGCTTCTCAGATTAATGCTGACAGCAACATTTGTCTGTGTGAATAAGCATAAATTTTTAAACACTATGTCAGTTTAAATAAACAACAATAGTAAGATTCCTTACTATTGCCAATAGCCTCTGCAACTATGGGTCTTGTTTAGGTATACACTGATAGGCATAAATTTCCTTTTGTGGCACAGCCCTGAAGCCAACAGAGAAGTTTGCCATTCCTATAATAATCATGCTACTTGCGTTCCCCAGGTATCCTGGTTCCTCCAAGGGGCAGGGCCTGCTGCAGAGAATTGACTGTGGGGAGTCAGCAATGGAAGGAGGGGCTTGTGGCACCATCTTGGGACAGAAGCTGTGAGCCACAGGGAATAAGCAGCAGTGGGCACAGAGAGATAGATGGCCCCAGTGTCTCACCCACATGGACAC
>NW_008446106.1:0-493 GCF_000622305.1 Nannospalax galili
GTTCTTAAGCCTTGCTGGATCTCCAGTCACTCTCTTACTTCCTGTGCCTGCTTAAAGATGTTAGAACTTAGCTTCTGCTCTACCTCCAGCCATCTCTGCGGCCATGTCTCCCCACTGTGATGGACTCTTGTCCCTTTGGAACTGTAGCTTAATTAAATTCTTCCTTCTACAAATTGCTTTGGTCAGTGTTTTTATCACAGCAACAGAAAAGTAACTAATACAAAAGGGGACTGGGATCTTGATTGCAATGTTGAGCATTAGCCTCTCACCGCATAACCATGACTGTCCTTAACGGTTGAAATCGCCAACTGTCATGTTTTCTACAGTCAAATGTATTCTTGGGTGACAAGGAATATGCTGAAGGTGGAAAAAGGCAGTGCGGATGATGAGTTGGGGGGTGGGCAAGCGTCAGGGTGTGGCGGAAGGATCATTGTTCTGGGAGTCAGGAGTCCTGCAGATAGCAGTGTAGCCTTGGGTAAATCTTGCCCTCTCC
>NW_008446107.1:0-493 GCF_000622305.1 Nannospalax galili
GTGCCATCACAATGCTCAGTGTGCCATCACAATGTCCCACTGTGTCATCAGTGTGCTATTACATTGTTTCATGTGTCACCACATTATTCAGTGTGCCATAACAATGCATCAATGTGTCATAACAATGGTCCAAAGTGACATCACAGTGCTTCAAAGTGTGAAGGGTATGCTCCAGTGTGACATCACAACTCTGCAATATGTCAACACAGTGTTCCAAAGTGACATCCCAGGGCCCATGTGCCAGCACAATGCTCCAATGTGTCATAACGATGTTCAATGTACCGTCACAATGCCCTAATGTGTGATCACAATTCTCCAATATGTCATCCCGGTGCTCCAATATGAGTCACAAAGCTAAGCGAGACATCACAATGAGCCAATGTGTCATAACAATGCTCAATGTGCCATCAGAATGCTCAATGTATGCTCAAATTCCCTGAATGTGCCATCACAATGCCTTAATGTCCCATCACAATGCTCCAATATGTCTTCA
>NW_008446108.1:0-493 GCF_000622305.1 Nannospalax galili
CCCCATCCTGTTAACTTGGTGATTATATGGAAAGGCGATATGGGAGAATTACTGTCCAGACCTCCACCATGAGCAGAGGCCCTGGCAGAGGCAGCAGCAGCTGCAGGAATAGAATGAGGAAGAAAAGGAGGAGGATGAAGAGGAGGAGGCCATATTGGTGCACAAACTACTGTGCCCATGGGAAGCAAATATCAGTTCAGGCATCACAGGGGCAGTGAGAAAACCCCTAAACATCTATGCTCTCTTTCTACTCTTACAAGACTGAGAAAGTATTTCCAAGTATTCCAAATGTGCATACAGTTTTGGGATAAACACCATGGTCAATGATGTCTCCACAGCCTAGGGAGCAGGGACTTAGGACAGAGCTCATTCACCTTCTGGGGCTGCTTCTCACTCTTCCTAAGCCAAGAAAAACTAGGTGATACAGAATGCTGATTCCTGCCAGTTTTGGACATCGTAGTGAACATATCTCCTCAGGAGCTCAGAGAAGCTT
>NW_008446109.1:0-493 GCF_000622305.1 Nannospalax galili
TAGAGAGAAACCGTTTGCATCTAAGGATACATTTATTTATTATTTTAAAAATATTTTATTTACTTATTGTATGTGTATAAGTGTTTTGCCCACGTATATGTAAGTGCACCTGTGTCATGCAATGACACAGAGGTTAGAAGAGGGTGTCATATCCCTAGGAACTGAAATTAAGCTGCCATGTGGTACTGGGAACTGAATGTAGGTCCTCTGCAAGAGCAGCCAGTGCTCTTAAAGCACTGAGCCGTCTCTCCATCCCCCTAAGAATAAATTTATGAAAAATGTGGAAAGTCACCACTGGGGACATAAAAGAAAACCCTAGATAATGAAGGATAATGAAGAGAGATACAATATTCAGGGATAGAGGCAGTCATTGTTATAGAAGCAGTGTCCCACCTAACCTGGATTAGCTGTGAACTTGCTATGTAGCCGAGGATGACCTTGAACTTGTGAACTTCTGGTCCTCTTGCCTCCACCTCCAGAGTGCTGGGATTAC
>NW_008446110.1:0-494 GCF_000622305.1 Nannospalax galili
CTCCTCCCTCTCCTCTTCCTGCTCCTGATCATCCTCCTGCTCCTCTTCCTGCTCCTCCTCCTGCTCCTGCTCTTCCTCCTGCTCCTGCTCTTCCTCCCATTCCTGGTCCTCCTCTCCTCCTCCTGCTCCTCCTCCTGATTCTTCTACTCCTGCTCCTGCTCCTCCTCATCTTCTTGCTCCTGATCATCTTCCTGCTCCTGCTCCTCCTCCTGGTGTTCCTGCTCTTGCTCCTCCTCCTGCTCCTCCTCCTGATCCTGCTCATGCTCCACCTCCTGCTCCTCCTCCTGCTCCTCCTCCTGGTCCTGCTCCTCCTCCTGCCTGCTCCTTCTCCAGCTCCTCTTCCTGCTCCTCCTCCTGCTCCTGCTCCTCCTGCTCCTCCTGCTCCTCCTACTCCTCCTCCTCATCCTGCTCCTCCTCCTGCTTCCTCCTGCTCCAGTTCCTCCTCCTGCTCCTCCTCCCCCTCCTCTTCCTGCTCCTGATCATCCTCCTGCTCC
>NW_008446111.1:0-494 GCF_000622305.1 Nannospalax galili
GGTTTCACGTTCTTCATACATGTGGGGATGATAAAGTAAGCAGGAGCTGGGAGGTTAACAGTAGTGAACATTTAGAGCACTAATACATCCCTGCACTTTTCATGTAACCTGCTAAATCATCACTCAATAATAAATAACCATCCCTAGTTTTGGTTGTTAGCCTTAGCATTTAACGTGAGCTTCTACTCTCCCAGGAGAATCTGAAGAGCTAAGGGAAAACATCTTAGGTTCTTCTGGTATAAAAGAAATTTAGTTTTTCTTTTTCTAAGAATGCTGAAACACAATAACCTTCTAGTGGGCGAGTACTTCACAACCAGGCACTTCCCAATTAGGTCCTCTAACACCTACCTTCTGGAGTGGAACAGTTTCTCTAAATAATTTATTTCTTTTTTTGTTACAATATAAGTCAAAGAACTTTAAAGTCTATGCAACCCAGTATTTAATGAAACACTCTCAGGTCATCCTGCAAATAGTCCAAATGGACATATAAATAA
>NW_008446112.1:0-494 GCF_000622305.1 Nannospalax galili
AAAAAAAAACCATCAAACAACCCAACTAATAAATGGGCTAATAAAATGAACAGTTTGCATAAGATGAAACAAAAAGGACTAGTATATACATGAAAAAATATTCAACCTCACTAACTAGCAGAGAAATGCAAATCAAGACCTTGAGATTTTATCTCACTCCAGTCAGAATGGCAGTCATTAAGAAAACAAGTAACAGACTTAGAAAAACAAGGGACGTATGTTCTCTCTCATTTGTGGAGCTCAGCACCAAATCTTTATATGTGAGTATATAACCTGATGTAACTGCCAAGAGCCAAGAAAATGGAAAGGAACCATGGAGGTAAAGGGAAAGAAAGAACCTGAGAGGAGGAGTGTAGGAAACAGATGTTACCAAAGGGGAAATGGGGAAAACTGGGGTATTCAACCAGGAAGGGAGAGAAGGATACATAAGGAACCATAGGGTAAGGGGAAGGAGCTCTAGAGAGGAGGGATAGTAGGAGACAGGTACGATCAAG
>NW_008446113.1:0-494 GCF_000622305.1 Nannospalax galili
CCTAGCCATTATTGCTAGCCTTAAATCCTCCTCTCCTGAGGAAGTCATCTCAGCCTATAACTAACACTTCCAGGAGCAATCTAGTGTAGATCTGGTGATTACCTTGACCCCAGACCCCCAAGACCCCCCCAGGCCCAAAGGTGGATGCCGCCTCTGCACCCACTTCCAATAAGGTAGGAGCTCTTTTGCCTATATCTCAGGATACTCTCCTAGAGATACCATACTCCAAAATTCCCCTACCCACCCCATTATCCTTGGAAGGAGTTACTCTCTCCCTCCCCAAGTAACCATCCCACCCCTTCTCCTGCTAAGGTGCCCCTCCCTCCTAGACCACCCTCCTTAAAGCCTCATCCTCCTTTGTCTGCATTTCCGGTTAATGTTGGCCCCGATGCAGCACAGCGTCCATAGCTGCCCACCCCACTTGCTGACATCATTCTTATCTGCAAGGCAGCTGAGCAATCGGGCCCTGACTCACCATATTTCGAACAGGTTCT
>NW_008446114.1:0-494 GCF_000622305.1 Nannospalax galili
TTTCATGAACTGTCATCCATGTTGGCTTTGATTCAGTTTTGTTCCTGTAAGTAACGCCATACCCATAGTTTTGTAAATAACCCCAATAAAGCTCATCGGTTCACCAAATTGGATTTTGGTTGTATCCTTACTTTGGTCTGTCATTGGTTCCCTTCTGGGTTGAGTGGATGTTTGTTCCCATCACCCCATATTAATGTCCCACAACAGCATGGTACAAGAGAAGACAGACTACAGTCCCAAGGGTTCATCATAGAATTTGGCTCTACTTGAAGATAGTCAGATGGCTCTGTACTCACACCCAATCCTTCTGTCTACCCTCTTTCTATGCATATTGTCTCAGCATTACAATCCTCAGGATCCTCCTGGCTTTGTGGTACAGGCATATCTATGACATTACTCACAAACTTTGGCCCATGATATGTGATTACATGCTACATTTATATTTTGTGAATTAAATTAGACCATAATATTTCCAAATGCATTCTTCAAAATCT
>NW_008446115.1:0-493 GCF_000622305.1 Nannospalax galili
TCCAGGACAGCTGGGGCTACAGGGAGACCCTGCCTCAAAAAGACCAAAAAGGTCTAGGAAAAAACACAAAAATCAAAAAAGACTTGAATTAATATATATTTCAATAATAACTTTGAATATTTATTTTCTCAATTTCCCAATAAAGAAGACAAGAAGATTGGATTAGAAAACCAAATCCATCTTTTTGCTGCCTCCAAGAAACACAATTTAACCACCAGAGAGAGATACTACTTTAGAATAAAAGAATGGAACACAGTATGTGTTCCCCAGGGGTTCTGGTTCCTCCAAGGGATGGGGCCAGCTCCAGAGAATTGACTATGGAATGGTAGCCGCAGAAGGAGGGGCTTGTGGCACCATCTTGGGACAGGAGCCGCGAGCTGCCAGGAATGTGCGATGGGTGTGGAGAACATGCGGAGGTGGGCATGGAGAAAAAAGATGGCCCCTGCATCTCACCTGCGTCATGTCATGAGAGGGGGCATTTACCAACCTGGAA
>NW_008446116.1:0-494 GCF_000622305.1 Nannospalax galili
AACTTGATCCACCTAATAACTTGGAAAACCAAGAACAAATAAATTCTAAAAAGGGTGGACAGGAAAAGATAATCAAAACCCGAGCTAAAATTAATGAAATAGAAGTGAAGAAAACAATACAAAGAATCAATGAATCTAAGAGTTGGTTCATTGAAAAGTCTAACAGTTTAGACAAACTGTTAGCCAGTTTAACCAAAGAAAGAGGACCCAAATTAATAAAATCAGAGATGAGAAGGGAAATATTTTAACCGAAACTGAAGAAATGCAGAGAATCATAAGGATATACTTTAAAAATCTATATTCTTCTCACCTAGAAAATCTGAAAGAAATGGTTAATTATTCTGTCAAATAATATGGAAGTGTGATGGTTTGAATAAATATTCCCATAGGATCCAAATATTTGAACATTCTGTCCACAGTTGATGGCGCTGGTTGGGGAGGTTCTAGAGGGTGCAGCCTTGCCAGAGGAAGCACATTATTGAGGACATGTTTTA
>NW_008446117.1:0-489 GCF_000622305.1 Nannospalax galili
CTCTCTCTCTCTCTCTCTCTCTCTCTCTCTCTCTCTCTCTCCCATTGACTTTCAAATCCTCTTCCACTAGATGGGTCAAAGCAGAGCCTAATCCTGGTTCACTCTGCCTTTCACTGTCTTGCCTGAACCAGTCCTCTTCTTCTGTAGGCCTGGGTTGGAAGGTGAGTTCATTATAACAGAATGGTTTAAGTTTCTATCCCTAAAACTCAATGGCTTGAAGCACAATTTCGCCTGATCATTTTATGCATGGCTTTGTATTTTTATTGTAGCAGCTTTTATGACATTATGTGTCAAACCAATGAGTTGGCCAGAATCTTTGGTCAGGTGATTAGCCCCCTATAATATCTTTTCAATAAAATATGAGCTGCTCGTCAACTACTGTAATGGGCACACTATGTATTATATGTGCAGCTTGTCGGTCAGCAAATGCCTGTGGTCAGGCTTCCCTTGTGGGTCATTCCTGGGAAAGGCAGAAGCCATTTTGTACAC
>NW_008446118.1:0-493 GCF_000622305.1 Nannospalax galili
ATGTGGGTGCTGAGAACCAAACCTGGGTCCTCTGCAAGAGCAGCCAGTGCTGTTAACTGTTGAGCCATCTCTCGAAGCCTGCAATATATATTTATATAAAGCAATTCTCACCATCAACAATGCTAAAACGAAATATGGGGATGGGGGAGGCTGGTGAGATGACTCAACAATTAAGAGCACTTGCTGCTCCCAGCACCCACATGAGGTACTTTACAGGTACCTATAACTCCAATTCTTGGGCATCCAAAACCCTCGTTTGCTTTCCATAGACAGCCACACACATCTGACATCCAATACAGACACATACACATTAATAAAACTAAAAATAAATAAAATAAAATGTTTATAGGGCATGGTAGCATATGCCTTTAGTCTTAGCACATGGGGCAGAGGCAGGAAGATTTCTGTGAGATGGAGGCCAGTATGGTCTACATAGTAAGTTCCAGGCCAGCTGGGGTACAGGAAGACTCTGTTTCAAAAAACAAGCAAAAAA
>NW_008446119.1:0-493 GCF_000622305.1 Nannospalax galili
CCATGGCCCTGACGGACAAGTGCCCAGATCTGTTCCCGGTGGGGACTGACCCGAGCTTGGCCCGCAGGACTGGGCTGATCCATTGGGTCTCGTGCCGGGAAATGCTGCAGAGGAGAGCGAGGACACACCCCTGCCAAGGGGCGACCCAAAGGACTAGAGTGTGCTCTGCCGCAGCATCAGCCTGCAAGACGCCTATGGTGGCGATGTCGACGACCACCATGACACCACGACGACTTCAGAGGCAGCGGTGGAAGTGGCCTGAACAGCTTCGAGGATCCCGTGGAGCGTGGGATGCCCCCGCGGGAGCAACCGGGGACCCGCAGAGACCCGGGCGAGGAGAGACGAAGGGAGGAAGAGCCCCAGCCTCGTCCTGAGGCTTCCCCTTGGCGGCCTGGATGTTGGGAGGACCCGCATTTCTGAAGGCGCCCATTCTGGACCCCAGGGGAGAGGTGTCCGGGGCCGGAGCCCCGCGGGCAGAGCTCCCCGAGAAGGC
>NW_008446120.1:0-494 GCF_000622305.1 Nannospalax galili
TGGGAATGCTTCCAGTTTTTCTCCATTTAGAACAAAGTTGGCTGTGAGTTTGCTGTACACAGCTTTCATTATGTTGAAACTGTTAGAACACAAGATACAGAAAACACTTCAAAATGTAGGCATAGGAAGCAAGTTTCTGAAAAGGAGTCCAATCACAATTGGAATTTTATGAAATGAAAGTGCTTCTGTACCTATCGTCTACAAATACTTTGACTTCTTTCTTTCCTACCTTATCCTTTTTATTTCTTTCTTATGATTTGTTGCTCTGGCCAACACTTTAAGGACAATATTGAATATAGTGGAAAAAGTGGATACCTTGTCTTATTCCTGATTTTGGTGGAAATGCTTTCAGCTTTGCCCCATTTGGTGTAATGTTTACTATAGGTTTGTCATATATAGTCTTTATTTTGTTGCGATATATATTTTTTTATCCCTACCTAGTCTCTTCAGGTCATTTATCATAAAGGGATTTGGATTTTTGTCAAGGCTTTTCT
>NW_008446121.1:0-494 GCF_000622305.1 Nannospalax galili
CCTCCCTTTAGCAGAGAATGCAGCCTGGACCTATAAGTTTTAGGCTCACCTGACCCTAGGGCCTGTCAGCCTGGTTTCCTACACATAGGGGCATTGTGATGACATTTGAGCACTGTGATGTCACGTTGGGGCATTGTGATGACACATTCGAAAATTGTGATTTCACACTGGAGTATATCCTTAACATATCCGAGCATTGTGATGTCAAATTGTAGCATTTTGATGACACATTTGTGGATTGTTATGTCACTTTGAGCATTGTGGCAACACATCAAACATTGTGATAACACACTGGAACACAGTGATGAGACATTGGTGCATTGTGATGTCACACTGAGCATTGTGATGACACAAGGGGCATTGTGAATGGACACAGAGCATTATGGTAGCCCATTGAGAATGGGGCTGACACATTGCAGCATTGTGATGACACACTGGTGCATTGTGATGGCACAATGGAGAATTGTGAAGACATTTTGGAGCATTGTGATGTC
>NW_008446122.1:0-494 GCF_000622305.1 Nannospalax galili
AGGCATTGCTGGGGTGACTTCCTTAAAGCCCCGGGCCCTTGGGTCCTTTCCCCTGCCCTGTTTCTCACAGGAAAAGGCATGGTGTCCCTCAATGGTCACTGTGGACCTGTGGCCTTCCTGGCCGTGGCCATGAGCATCTTAGCCCCTGACATTCTGCGGAGTGACCAGGAAGAAGCAGAGGGCCTTCGGGCTGAGGAGGACAAGCCAGATGGCCAGGCTCATGAACCGGTGCCCGGGCCAGACAGCCACACGGGCCGAGAGCTGACACGCAAGAAGGGTATCCTGCTCCAGTACCGCCTGCGCTCCACGGCCCACCTCCCGGGGCCCCTGCTGTCAGTGCGGGAGCCAGTGCCCACTGATGGCTCAGCACTGGAACATAGCGAGGAGGATGGCTCCATCTATGAGATGGCTGATGACCCTGATGTCTGGGTGCGCAGCCGGCCTAGTGCCCGGGATGCCCACCGCAAGGAGATCTGCTCTGTCGCCATCATCTC
>NW_008446123.1:0-494 GCF_000622305.1 Nannospalax galili
ATATATATATACATATATATGTAATAAATTACTCCAATTCATAACGTGCAGGAGTCTCGACTCTGAGTAAAGGTGTCCGGGTCTTGTTGGCATTGCATGGCACGAGGACATGTGAATGCAAGATGCACTCGCTGTGTGTTCTGAATGAATGCAGTGGTGACGTTGTTACACAGTGGAGGCAAGCACTGCCAGAAACATTTCTGATTCATTACGCATTCCATTTTTTATCAATTTTTGGTCACTGTGCATTCAGAAAGCTTTGATTGTCGCCAATTTTTCATCACTTTTTATCACTTCAATAAGCTGATACAAAGTAGAAACCCAGTTTGAGACTTCAACCCTGAAAAATGGGTTAAGAGAGGAGTGCACGTTGCAGCAGACAGGTCTCATAAGCTACTGTGTGGGGGACGAGTTTCCTTGCAATACCTCTAAAAGCCAGTTTGGACAGTGTGTGGGTCAGAATCATGTGTGTAACTGTTAAGTTCTAAATTTTT
>NW_008446124.1:0-494 GCF_000622305.1 Nannospalax galili
AATAAATAATATATGTTAAAAATAATAGTAATAATAACAACAACAACAACAACAATAATAATAATAGAGGTAAAAGAAAGCCAAAGAAGCCATGCTCTAGGAAAATCATTATTACCCAACAGGGCTGTTTGGTTGCACACATTTGGTGTGTGTGTTGTGGGGAGGAACCTTGATTCTCATCAGGAAGTATCTGCTTCTATTTAGGGAGCAGCCTTGTTTCCTATCATGAATGGAGTGATCTGCATGCAAGGCTTGCTGTCCTTGGAATACATACCTTAATTACTCTTAGTGTCTTTAGCTTTGCAGGGGGACCCCTAGGTCAGGTAGACTAATCCACTTCACACCACGAGCTTTTAGATGGGCATCCCTTAAATGATTAGCATGTCTATGTACAGAGGAAAGCAGGAGTCTGAGCAGAATCTGAGCAGAGGAGACACAGCATGAAGGTAGGCCTGCCAGGCTTGTACCCTGTTTTCTAGTTACCTGTCAGTCAG
>NW_008446125.1:0-494 GCF_000622305.1 Nannospalax galili
AACAGAAACTCTGATTCATTATTGGGTCATATTTTGCTTGAAAAACTGTCTTGTTTCACGTTATACATTTGCCTTATAGATAAATAGCATAGTGATGATTTTCAGTCTGACCCAAACAGCCACAATATGAGAACTCAAGGAATTTTAAATGTATGTTTCTTGTTCTGGTGTAACATGTGAATTTATTTAAGAAAACAAATCTCCAGGTCCTGAACCCAAGGTTTGCTATATGTTTATAAAAATATTATCTTTCCTGAATCAAATGTGTTTAACTAAATATCTTCGGTGGGCAGATTACCAGGGGAAACTTTCATCAACCCAAGTACCTTGTAATCAATTAGAAAAAGCTCAAACCACCTATGGAAAAATAAAATTATGGACTTGCAACAGTATTGTGACCCATATCCATCAAAATGTCAAAAGGATATTAGTAGACAGCAGGTTTGCAACCAGGAAATATCAAGGTGACCATTAATCTCTTGCCCTTCCTGAAA
>NW_008446126.1:0-489 GCF_000622305.1 Nannospalax galili
TCTCTCTCTCTCTCTCTCTCTCTCTCTCTCTCTCTCTCTCTCTCTGGTGAGCACAAGACACAGAGCATGTGTGGAGGTCAGAGTAAAACTTCCAAAAGTCAGTTCTCTCTGTCCACTTTTATGTGAGTTCTAGAGACTGAACTCAGCCAGGCCTGGGCAGCGAGTGGTTTTACCTGCTGAGCAATCTCAGTGGCAATGAACATTTCAAGGACAATCCCCCATCCCCCAGCATATTTCTTCCTGGCAGACAAGCTAGGGCAGAAGGAAGGTGTTCGTTGTCATGAAAGCCTGCGTCACATGACTCTCAGTTAACTTATCAGTTAGAAGGGACTTTGAGGAACCCCCAAGGGCATAGATGTAGTCAGATCCTAGAACAACTTCTAATTCACCATGAAAGAATGCCTCAGAAAATCCACTTCAATGATGATGATAATTATGCACAGGCTGCAAGTCCTTTGCCAGGGTCAGAAGTTTCAATGGTTGATGCCT
>NW_008446127.1:0-494 GCF_000622305.1 Nannospalax galili
ATTACTAGTCACAGTCGGTTATTTTCTGAGCTCCTTGGCATCTGAGTATGGTTGGAGAGTGGGCGCAGCTGTTAAAGGCTCAGGCTCTCAACTCAGTGTTTTTAATGCTATGATAGTGAAAGGTGTTGGATGGATTTTATTCCCCAGACTATGGAGTCTCCCCATTCATATTCAGGCTCTGATCAGAGAAGACACCTGAGGTTCTAATTTGCTTTGGGATGAAGAGGCTCTGTCAGGATTGGGAAAGGTTCACACTCAGCATGGGCGTATTACTGTCTGTCCTGCTTTGGGGATTATTTCTCTGTCTAATGGCATCATGCTCATAGATACTTCTGGCTTTCAAATGAATATGTTGATTGGCCTGAAGCAAAGGATTTAAATTTATGGTTCTCAGCTGTGCTACTAGACTTGCTGGTGTGGGGCAATGAATTGAGAGGTGTGAGTAATTAATAGTAGAGGAAGCTGGGGCCGGTACACTGGGAATTTCAGAATTG
>NW_008446128.1:0-494 GCF_000622305.1 Nannospalax galili
TGGGTGCTGTGGATCTGAATGTATGTCCACATGTCATTGTAGCAAGCACTCCTGCTCACTGAGCCACCTCCCCAGCTACTACTCAAAGCTATTAAGCATGTGTTTGTAAATGAATTGTTTGTCAAACTTCATTGTACCTGATGCCATAGTGAAAATAATTGAAAAAGGGAAGAAAATCATTTTCATGGGGAAGGGCTAAGAGCATAACTTAAGAATTATTTTGGAGCTGTTTTACAATTTGTGGTAATGGGTAATTTGCCATTCAGAATCCTGTGTTTCCTTCACTAGCACTTTATATGACTAAGAAAAACTACTATGTGAAACACTACCACGAAAAAAATCTTATACTTTTTATGACCATGAACACCAGAAAATTGGATCGAACTATATTTGTGATTTCAGTCTTCATAAGGTTAACAAGACCTAAGGTGATTAGTAAATGCAATCGTAGTTGTAGTTACATAATAGATATATGTATGCACATATATACATAT
>NW_008446129.1:0-494 GCF_000622305.1 Nannospalax galili
TTTATTCTTCATCCCTGTGTCATAACTTAGTTCAAAGAGATCTTGATCATCTGTCCCTTCCACAAAATAACACATTGTTCCACGATATTGTTGAGATAGCAATCACCCTGGACTTGTTGATAAAGCATGTATGCATTAGAGACCTGGAAATAAATCAAATCAAATTCAAGGGCCTTCTACCTCAGTGAAATTTCTAATGGTTCAGTGCTATGGGGTATGCAGAGATTTTCCTTCTAAGGTAAAGGATAAGTTGCTGCACCTGGCCCCTCCCACCACCAGAAAGAAGCACAATGCTTAGTGGGCCTCTTTGGATTCTAAAGGCGGCGCATTCCCTTACCCGGGTATGTTACTCTGGCTCATACGCCAAGTGACTTGGAAAACAGCTAGCTTTGAGTGGGGCCCGGAACAGAAGGCAGATCTTTAGTAGGCCCCAGGGGCTGTGCGGGCTGTTCTAGCCCTTCAGCTACATGATCTGGCAGATCTGATGGTACTTG
>NW_008446130.1:0-494 GCF_000622305.1 Nannospalax galili
GTCTCCAAAAGACAAAAAAATGCTCATAGCAGAATTATTTGTAAAATTCCTAAACTGATAACAACCCCAAATCTTTTGTCAGTTGTAGAGTAGGTAAGTTATAGTGTGTGCTAGCAATGGGATCCTAATTACCAGTGGGAAGAAATGAAGTAAAACTACATGTGGTAACATAGGTACATCTCACAGTGTTGGTAAGAAAGAATGAATACTATAAAATTCCACTTATATTAAGTTCAAAACCAGGCAAAACTAAAGATGTGGGGCTGAAGGGAGGGCTCGGTGGTTACAAGCTCTTCCTGCTCTTGCAGAGGACCTGAGTTGGATTCCCAGCGCCCACATCAGTCAACTCACAACCACCTGTAACTCCAGTTCCAGGGAATCCTGGCTTCCAAGGGCACCTGCACACACGTGGCACATACACATTTAAAAAATACCCTCAAGATGTGTTCAGGAGTGTATAGGTGGTCAATCTATAAAGAAAAGCAAATAGCTGG
>NW_008446131.1:0-494 GCF_000622305.1 Nannospalax galili
AGGAAGAGGAAAGGTCAGCCCTGGCATCCAGGAAAGAGGCTGGTGGGTGGTACATGCCCAGGGAAGTAGAAGAAGGTGAGGGCGGTGCCAGGCTTAGAGTGCTTCTGGGGACCCGATAAGGCACTGAGTTGGTCTGGATGCAAAAGTCAGGAAGCAGTGGTGGGTCCCCAGGTTTCTGGGGCCCCAAGACAAAGAATGGGACAGGACTCAGGCTAGGAGGAGAGACCAGCAGTGGAGATGGGAGGGTGAATGAGGCTGTGGGAGTTGAGGCATGGAGGGCACGATGGACTTACCCCAGAGAGAGAGGTCTGTGTGTCAGAGAGAGGATATGCATCTATTTTTTGTGCCAGTACCATGCTGTTTTTATGGCTATAGCTCTGTAGTATATTTTGTGATCTGGTCCAGTATTTCCCCCAGCGTTTCTCTTTGTGCTCAGGGTTACTTTGGCTGTCTTGGGTCTTTTGTGCTTCCATATGAATTTAAGGATTTTTTTT
>NW_008446132.1:0-494 GCF_000622305.1 Nannospalax galili
GTGTGTGTGTGCGTGTGTGCTCGCGCATATGTGTAGGGCTTGCAGCAGAGGTGGGAAGCATTGCTCAGAACTAATGGAAATTTCCAGATCTCATTTAAGTAAGAAACTAGTAAATTCACATATTTTACTTTTAAGGACACGTATTTCCCTAATGTGTTTCTGTTAGGATTCTGCCTCCTAAATGTCCAGAGCCAAATGCAGACACCCATTCCAACACGTAGTCCACGATTTGGACAGGCAGTCCAGAAACATCAAAAGAGCACGCTAGAAGCTTCACATAAAACCCAAGCCTAACTTTCATTTGCCAAAAAGTGTTTACTTTCATTTTTGATCACAGACCTGCTTTATGTCAAGCAGACTTATCTTCCACCTTTGGGGACAGACAGCCCCATGTGGCTTTAGTCTCCAGACCTTATGCCCTTGAGGTCAATCTCCAGTGGGGAAATGCATCTTTAGAGCACAGTAAAAAGTAGGGCATGAGCATCTGGTACATG
>NW_008446133.1:0-494 GCF_000622305.1 Nannospalax galili
CCTGGGACAGGGTGTGATCTTTAATGAGATGATTTAATAATGCTGTATTAATTTTTTTAAAAATCTAGTTTTCCAAAGCAAAAACTCTGGAATGACTACAAACTGATTACTACATTAGGATATTTAAAAAAACATGGATCTTCTCCCAAGTCTTCTTTATTGGTATTCTTGTGAGCTGAGATTTCCTCACCTGAGGAGTGGGAGGGATGATCTCAGAGGGAAGGGCCACTCAGTCATATAATTCCATGAAACTAAAGTAAGCATGAACTTGAAGCAACTTTGAGAGGAACTTTGCTCTTTTTCATCCATAGTATAAATTATACACAGGTACTTTCAATTTTAAAATTATGTGGCTTACATATATGCATATATATGAATATATAATGTTTTCTTACTATATATATACATGTGAAAATTTAGGGAGCCTTCACTTGACTCTTGCAAGATTTGCCTGGGTGGAAGAGCTAGACAGGGAAAAGCAAGCTCTGGGCAGG
>NW_008446134.1:0-494 GCF_000622305.1 Nannospalax galili
CATGCATTTGTGTGACACTATTTCTGTGATGTGAGCAAATGCCAACTCATTCAAGATAGGGAGCTTACAACAGATTATATCGCCAAAATCCAACATGCTGAATTAATGAGTTTATTGGGGTTGCTTACAGGAGTATGGATGAATCAAAGGCAGCTGCATCACCCAAAGCCCACCCTACCAATAGAAACTATCAGACCATGAATAAAAATGAAGGTCTGTAATATTCCCCAGAAGGGTCCCAATGAGAGGGAGCAAAGACTCAATGCACCAGAAAACAGGGATAACTTTCAAAATACTAGCTTCAGAAAGAAATTGATCAGGAGGGTTTCAAGGCACAAAAAGTACTTGATTGCTCTCTAGCGGTCAGATTGAGTTTCTGTTTAGAAGGATAAAAAATAATGATGCTAAGCCAATGGATTCACGAGTGTGGGAGGTCTTTCCATCTTCTGGTATCTTCTTTAGTATCTGTCTTCCACGACCCTGTCTCAAAAAAA
>NW_008446135.1:0-494 GCF_000622305.1 Nannospalax galili
ATAACAGTTCAGCATTTAATAATGTAAAAGGCATGAAGAGACATAGTTACTTAGTTTAATTTTTGGATTTCCTAGTGTTCTTACACTGACAGCCCATTTCTGTTCTGATGAGCCACTTTTCAAGCACATGACAGCTGCCTGTGGCCAGTGCTGCAGCACTGGACAGCACACTTCTGGACACCTTCCTTTATGCTTTTTGTTTTCTCTGATACCACACAGATAGCCATTAACAGCTTCTGATTGATAGCCCCAAGGGATTGATTATCTATAAATAATAAGTTAAATGTCATTTTGAGGAAGTTCAGAAATGAAAATCATAATTTTTAAAATACTTAATTGAGGCCAGGAGTGGTGACTCACACCTTTAATCCCAGCACTTAGGAGGCAGAGGCAGGCAGAACTCTGTGAGATCAAGCCAGCCTGGTCTACGTAGCAAGGTCCAGGCTAGCCCAGGCTTCAGGGAGACCTTGTCTCAAAAAGACACCCCCCCAATT
>NW_008446136.1:0-494 GCF_000622305.1 Nannospalax galili
GGGAGTTAATCTTTTCAGAAAGATAAAAATAATGGAAATATTGACTTAAATTGAACTGCCCCTAAAATGCTGTAGCACTAATGAGATGCATATCACAGCAAAGCTGGTTTTACCTGAATGAGCCCGTGTGACACACCAAATGCTGATGCACATTAAATGCAATGTTAGAGCTTTTCTGGGAATAAAGTTACACATATCTGTGTGAAACTCCACCTAACTCAGTAATAAAACTCAGTCTCAAATCATGTATGTTTAAGGGTGAAAGATATGGAAAAGGAGGAAAAGAATACTGCTTATACGCTTGAAGTGCAATGTTCTGGGCACCCCAGAATGGAGACTCAGAGATTTTAGCCTTAGAGGGGAAGTGTTAAATATATGGTGTTTGTCAACAGCACTCATCTTGTTTTTAGGGAAGGGTTCCTTAGGGTCAATGAATGTCCTCACTTCCAAAGAAGAGCTGAAATAACATTGACACCCAACTGAGGCTCTCTCCC
>NW_008446137.1:0-487 GCF_000622305.1 Nannospalax galili
AAAGGTTAAAAACTCATTCAATTTTATGTCTTAGGGTTTATACTGAGTTCAGTATCATATAACTGTATTAATTCAACCGTGAACCTAAAAATTTTGTAGCCACTTTTGAAAGAGATGTATCTTTGCTCAGGAAATTGTTATTGAGTACGTTAAAGCTGTAATGAAATGCTTCTTCTACACACACACACACACACACACACACACACACATATGTATATAAAGATATTCTCTATGAAATACACAAAAATTCAATAAAAAATTTAAAAATTCAAAAAAAAAGAAAAGAAATAAGTAATCTTTCCAAGGCTTGGAGAACCCTGTTTGCCCCTTCCGTTATCCGTGGTTCCCTCTGTCCAGGGCTCCTGCACAGGGTCTCCCATGTCTGGATTTCTTGGTGCTGAGAGTTATGGACCTTCCTCGCCTTTTGTAGCCTGTCCTCAGTCTCGCCTGTGTCTTCATGAGATCCTTGACCACCTGTGTATCTGTG
>NW_008446138.1:0-494 GCF_000622305.1 Nannospalax galili
TTTTTCTGTGTGTTTATCTTTAACTGGTTTTGGTATTAGAACAATACTGGCTTCATAAAATTAATTTGGTAGTGTTTTCACTTTCTGTTCTGTGGAATACATTAAGAAAAATTAGCATGAGGTCTTCCTTGAAAGTTTGATAAAATTTAATACTGAATCTGCACAGTCCTGGGCTTTTCTTTGAAGGGAAACTTTGGATTATAGCTTCTATCACATAGCTTTATTTAAGTTTTTAAATCCTTCCCAGCATGTAATTTACATTTTCCTAGACAATAATCCATTTCACTGGAATTTCCAATCTGGTAAAATAAAAGAACTAGCAATTCTCATATTTCTTAAGGATAATCTATGGCAACATACACTTTTCGTTTTTAATATCATTCATTTTTTTCATTCATGCTGGAGTACCAAGAAGTTTTTTCATTGAAGAGTTTATGCTTGATTAATAATGGCAGATGTGTACTACACACTTATCAAGCATCAGATTTTATGTT
>NW_008446139.1:0-494 GCF_000622305.1 Nannospalax galili
CTCTGTATTTTAATCAGTTTTAGTTTCATTAAGATAAAAAAATTCATGAGACAGATATTATTATAGAAACTAACACAAAATGCTTAACATGATACCATACAATGACACTGTACAATCTTCCTGATTATCTGTATGTGTAAATGGTAAGTATGGTTATATATATGCCAAAGGCCAAAGGCTTGATTTTTTTCAAACATACAGGATATTTTTAGAAAATAGAAATAAATAGCACCAAGGGAATATTAGTCACTCATTTATTATTTTATGATTACTATTTCATTCATTTTCTTTTTCAGTCAACTGGAAGTTTAATACTACGGCTGATTACCAGGGTGACAGAATTTCTTCCTGAGATTTTTTGTGAGGCATGGGAGCTCAGGCTCCTGCTCAGCATGCTCTTCCTGTTGATCTACTTGGGCAGCTTGCTAGGGAACCTAAACGTCATCATGATTACCACCATTGACCAGGACCTCCACACATCCATGTACTTTTTC
>NW_008446140.1:0-494 GCF_000622305.1 Nannospalax galili
AAAAGCAGTGAGGTTCTGCAGACCTTGTCTGTTTCTCAGAACACAGTCTACGCTTGTCCCTTATTTGCACACCCTCTGCTTCGGCATGAGGACCCCTTCCAGTCAACTAGTGCTGATCTTGCAGTCACAGACTCTGGTTGGACAGAGGGCAATGCAGTGTCGTGCATCCTTCTGTAGCTGCTTAGCTCAAGGTCGCCTGTGAGCAATGTGCACCTAAAAGACATGGCCTGCGTGGCCCGCGTCATTGTGCTTCCACGACAGTAACTTGTGGGGCTTTAGAGGGACCTGCTGGGTGTCATGGATGGAAGAGTGTCTCTCTGGTTTGAGGTGCCTGGCACCCAGGAGAGGGCACCCGCCTCTAAAAGAAGCCAGCTCTGAGTCTTCAAGGTGCATTGTAGTGTGTTCCAGGTTCCCAGTAAAGGCCCGTGGCCCTCCTGCTCCCGTGCCCTTCTTTGAAATGGGGCAGAACCATCTCTGTGGGTTCCATGACTGGC
>NW_008446141.1:0-494 GCF_000622305.1 Nannospalax galili
TAAAAATTCAAAGGAGAGCCTTTGGAGATGTCTGTGTGTGTAAAGTGCTTACTGTGTAATTAAGGACCTAAATTCATAGCCACAGCACCAACATAAATGCCAAGCATGGTGGCTTGAGAATGCAACAGGAGCACTGGACAAAGTAGAGACAAGTAGTTCACTGGGGCTTGATGATCAGGTGGTATGACCTGGAGGCCTCTGGGCTTACCAAGAGACCTTGTTTCAAAGCTAAGGTAGAAAACAATAGAGAAAGACACATGAAGATGGCCTCTGACCTCTGTACACACGGGAACAGGGAATTTTACCTGAAAATACTACATACACACACACCAACTTTTTTTTTTAAGCACTGAAAGGAAGTGTTATATGCCTCAGTGGTAGAATGTTTGCCTAGTATGAATGATGCCTTAGATTCCACCCTAGTAGTCAGAAATCAAATGGTCAGGAGAAAAGTCACGCATCTGCTTTTGGGAAATAATCCCTGACAATTTTTT
>NW_008446142.1:0-494 GCF_000622305.1 Nannospalax galili
TCAGTGTTTCTATCACAGCAACAGAAAAGTAATACAGTAATTGGTACCAGAAAGTGGGCTGTTAGCTGTGAAGAACCTGTCCATGTGTGGTTTTAGAAGAATGTGGAAGACTTTGGAAGCTTGGGCTAGAAAAGCAGTTGATTTCTGTAAGCAGAGCTTAATGAGCCATTCTAATAGGTGCCTGGAAGAAAGCAGTGCTGAGAGCAATGTAGTTTCAGAAGGAAATAAGGACTTAAGCAGCAGTTGGGATATTTTGGCAAAGAGTCTGGATGGAGCCTGCCCTTGACCAAAAAGTTTTCCTGAGGCTAAATTGAAAGGCAACAGACTAATTTCTCTAGTAGAAGAAATTTCAAGACAGCCTAAAGTAGAAATGGTGGAATGGCTATTAATGGTGACTATTATGCAGATCTACAGTGAAAAGAGCAAATGAGGCAGAAAAAAATACAGTTTGGATTGAAAAAGAGTACTAGGAAGATAAATGTTGGAGCCTCAGT
>NW_008446143.1:0-494 GCF_000622305.1 Nannospalax galili
TTTTTTTTTCTTTTATTTTGCTTTTCGTGTTTTGAGATAGGGTCTCATGTATCCCTGGCTCAAGCTCTCTGTGTTGCAAAGGCTGGCTTTGAACTGCTGATACTCCTGCCTCTACCTCCTGAGTGCTGGGATTATAATCATGGGCCATCTTGCCCAGATCCTTTATTTTCTTTTCAACAGTTTCCTCTCTAAAGATCAGTAATACTCCAAGGAAGAGCCTAGTCTGCCTTCTCTAGAGTTTGGATCTCATAGCCATTCTTTCCTGTCTTCCCTATTGGAATTTGTTAGGAATAAAGCAATGATTTCAGATAAGTATGTGTTTTTGCTTTGCAGATTCAAGCTCTTTCTAGATTAGTGCTGTGGTTTTGATAGGGTTCAAATGTGTTCCCCAACAGTCCATGTGCTGGAAGCTAGATTCCTGGTGTGGTGGTGTTGAGAGGTAATGAAACCTGTAAGAAATGGAGCCTAATGGAAGGTGATTAAGACATTATGGA
>NW_008446144.1:0-494 GCF_000622305.1 Nannospalax galili
TAATACTGCCCACTTTGATTATGTTATGTTTGTTAGTGCTGCTCAGCTAGATTTTGTTTCTCCTAGAGATTTAGCAAATGGTCTGTTATACTGGCCTAAAGATTTCAATCCCTTTAATATCTTACAGCATGCTTTTCCAATGATATTAAGCTTGTTGACATTGTGTACTCTTCTTGGTATATTTTGTTGTTGCAGCTCTCGGCTCTGGCTCGAGTTGCGTGGCACCCAGGAACAGGTTGCTTAGCTTATATTACAAAATGAAAAAGGGGGACATGTTGGGAGTTGAATATTCAGGGCTGCCAGGTGCGGGCTGCCTGCCCCGCTGGAGAGCAGCCAAAGGGATATTGGCAAAGCCTATGCTGGCTGACCCAGGGGCGAGGCATAGGCAGATCAGCCTCTGGAGAGCAGCTAACCAGATATTGGCAAGGCCTGTCCTAGCTGGCCCGGGGCTGAGCCTGTACAGGTCAGTCTCTGACAATCAGTCTCCAGGTGCA
>NW_008446145.1:0-494 GCF_000622305.1 Nannospalax galili
AAAGTGTACTTTAGCAAATACTTATAACCACAGCATGCACTATGGTTGGATGTGAACTGTCCACCAAAGGCTCATGTATTTGAACACTTGGCTCCCAGCTGGTTGTGCTGTTTTGGAAAGTGGGAAGGAAGTGGCTTGGTAGAGAACCAGCTCTGAGGAGATAGCCCAGCCCTACTTCCTGTCTCATCTCTACTTCCTGGTCTGATGTGATGTGAGCAACTAGATTCATGTTCCTGCCACAGTGTGATCTGATCCTCTCGCCACACTGTGACCTGGCCCTGTCCCCATAATGGTGTGATCTGGTCCTGTCTCCATTGTGACCTGATACTGTGTCCACTGTGACCTGGTCCTGTCCCCATAATGTGACCTGATCCTGTCACCATAGCTGTGACCTGGTCCTGTCTCCACAGTGTGACCTGTAATTAAAACCTCACTTATGCTAGCAGCACTACTCAGTGGGTCATCCATAAAAAGAAGACAGAAAACAGGGGCTT
>NW_008446146.1:0-494 GCF_000622305.1 Nannospalax galili
CCCGCTCTGGGGCCTTGCCCACCCCCAGGCCTTCCCGCTCTGGGGCCTTGCGCACCCCCAGGCCTTCCCTGCCCCTTTGTGAAGATGCTGTCCTTGTTACTGCTCCTGACCTTGTCCCTCACGCTCTTGAAGGCACAGACAGAACTTTATTCATCTCTGCATCCTCAACACCTGATGCATTGCCAGCCTCAGAGAAATGCAAAACGCAACCAGGTGAGTCCAGGCTGTGCTACACTGGCAGACTCATACCAGTTATCATCGCTAGCTTATTCCTTACACAATGTCCAATACAAGGGTGGCGAGGTCTCCAAGAGAGCCAGACTCCCTGTCACGATCAGGTAAACGTGACAACCAGTTCTATGTTGATGTATGCCTCCTAGCTCAAAATGGCAGATCCTAACAAACGCTCCGTCAGTAACCTTGTCCCTCACACAATTTGCCAAAGCAATTTTGCATTGCCACACGTAACCTCAAGACACATATACATGCATTTG
>NW_008446147.1:0-494 GCF_000622305.1 Nannospalax galili
TCCTGCCTCCAGGTTCCTGCCCTGAGTTCCTACCTTCGTCTCCCTGATGAACTATGACCTGGGAGATGTAAGATGAATAAGCCCTTTCCTCCCAAAGTTGTTATTGGTCAGAATGTTTTGTTACAGCAATGGAGAGACAAACTAGGACAACTACACAAAGGGGGTCTAGGCTGGGAATAGATTTGATGAAGGATGACTCCCACTTTCAACAACAAATCAGCACAGCTTGGCTCTGTCTTGGCCGACCGGTGCTGTGCCAAAGCTCCAGGGCCTCACTATGTATGTTTTTAGGGTGGGGCTGAATATAGGTTAACCTCTCCATGCCACAGGGCATCATGTACAAAGGTGCATTCTTTCACTCCAAACCAGTGCCCTTTGATTCCTGGCCTACGATATGTCTAGACAGTCCCTCCACACATAAAGAAGGTGTGTTGTTGTCAGGGTCCACTCCTCTCTCACATGACCACTAGGTGACACAGGCATGGTGTGTACCC
>NW_008446148.1:0-494 GCF_000622305.1 Nannospalax galili
AGTGCTATTCCCAAATGATCAATAGCATTGGATTAGCCTACATGAACTCAAAATTAAACAAGTTGACACCATTTGCATTTAATTGTCTATCCAGGCTCCTTCTCAAAGGTACTGAGAATGCACACAGGATTTATCAATAACAGTGATTTTCTCAGTGATCTGACCTGAGCAGGAGCTGGGGGGTTGGAGACAAGAAGAAAATGAAGACTTAGCAATGCCATGTAAAGGAAGCTGCCACTTCCCTCGGGGAATGTGGCATCAATCGAACAACAAACCAGGCTGTTTGTCATTCAGCACACAGAACATGGGGATGAAAACATGCCAGATTTTTACACAGGTATGACTCCTTTTATATAATTCTCAGCTTAATCTAATATTGTACAAAAATAACTTTTATAAATCTCACACAAGCTTAAACATACTAACAATATTTGCTAGCCATAAAGAAAGAATAAATACTGTTAATTGGCAAGAAGGCGTGTTGGGGGTGGAAA
>NW_008446149.1:0-494 GCF_000622305.1 Nannospalax galili
CCATTGTGTCATCACAGTGCTTCCATTGTGCTATTACAATGTTTCATGTGTTATCACAATGCTCAGTGTGCCATACCAATTCACTTATGTGTCATCATAATGCTCCAATGTGACATCATAATGCTATAATGTGTTAAGTCTATGCATCAGCTTGACATCACAATTCTCCAATGTGTCATCACAGTGCTCCAAAGGGACATTGTTGAGCTCAGGTGCCATCACAATGCTCCAACGTGTCATAACAATGTTCAATGTACCACCAGAATCCCCTAATGTGTGATCACAATGATCCAATATGTCATCACAAAGCTCCAATGTGATGTCACAATGCTCAGTGCGACATCAAAATGCTCTGTAGTGTCATAACCATGCTCAAAGTACCATGACAATGCTCAATGTGCACTCAAAACGCCCCAATGTGCCATCACAATGCTCCAATATATTTCAAAATGCTCCATTTTGACATGACAATCCTCAGTGTGCCATAACAAGGC
>NW_008446150.1:0-494 GCF_000622305.1 Nannospalax galili
TTTCTCGCAGATTTCATTCTTCTTTATAGGTAGTAGAAATTAGTCCATTTATTGACTGAAAGGTTTTTTTTGGTGCTTAATTTTTGCAGTTCTTTATGCATTCTAGATTTTAACTCTCTGCCTGAGGTGATAGTATCAAGGATTTCTCTCTCATTCTATAGGCTGTTCACTCTGCTGAGAGTTTCCTTTGCTGTGTAGGAACTTAAATTTTGTAGTCCCATTTGTTTATTCTTGGGTCCATTTCCTGTGCTATTAGAATTCTGTTCAGAAATTTCTACCTAACCTTACATCTTTTTATTTTTATTTTTTAGAAAGTATCCTATTTATTATTTTCATCTTATGTATATGAGCATATTGCCTGAATATATATAAGTGATCTGTGTTGCACAATGCCCACGGAGGTCAGAAGAGGGCATCAGATCCCCTGAAACTGCAATTACAGGTGGTCGTTAGCTGCCATGTGGGTGCTGGGAACTGAACATGGGTCCTCTGCA
>NW_008446151.1:0-494 GCF_000622305.1 Nannospalax galili
CACTTCCAGTTAACACTCCACCCCTTCCTCCTGCTCTTCCATTCTTTCCATAAATCTCTTCTGCAAAAGCCCCTGAGCCTTGGAGGGGTTGATAGGTGTGGGACGATCTTCCTCACACTGTGGCAAGGCACTGAACTTTCGGATCTCCAAGCATGCTACACTATCAACATGCCAAAAAAGATGTTCCAGCTGGTGCAATAATGGCGCATAGAGCATATGTATGACCAACAAATTTTCAGTAGGGTATAATGCCTGCTCCTAGAGGTGGAAGACACATCTGGTACTGTAGAACAGGCAAACCCCTGTGGCAGGGGAGGATATAGGCCCAAGTAGAATATTCACTGCAATTGTTTCGTTAGATGGATGTATTGCACCTGCTAAAGTACCGTCCAAGCATTTGTGCTTACACGCTTAGGGTAAATTATTATAGCAGCCACTGATTGGATGTTCTTGCTTCTTGCTGTTTGTGTTTTTATAGCAGATGGAATCCCACT
>NW_008446152.1:0-494 GCF_000622305.1 Nannospalax galili
TGGGTAGAACACACTATTAACAAAATGCTTCACAAGCAGCCCAGAGTTGATAAGACCTATACATTTTTTTCCTGATCTAAAAGAGTAAGAATTCCTGTCCTTGAAGGCAGCCCCATGGGCTAACTACCAAATCCTGCTCTGCAAGCACTAGCAATAGTAGATTTAGTGCCATGCTGAAGGGCACATACTAAACAAGCCAGGAGATATGCTCAGCACAAATCATCTGCCAGTCTGGACAGGAGGAAGGAGAGTAACTGTCCTCCTATGGAACCCCTCAGTAGCAGGGAAGGAAGTCTCAATGTACCAAAATCCACTGGAGACCCAGCAGCTAAACTCCGTGACTGGACCCTGAAATTACAGTCAGTCAGTGGGTGGTTGGATCAGTCCTAGAGAGCTGGCACAGATAATGACCCCTTATCTCTCCCTTGTAGCCATGTCTGAATTATTGCCTGACTCAGTACTGTTGTATCTGCTTCGCTGCTGCCTCTGGCATG
>NW_008446153.1:0-494 GCF_000622305.1 Nannospalax galili
GAAGGAGCCTGAATATTCTGCTGTGGCCCATGTGAACAGCCCTCTCACAATTGTAGTATCTCTGTGACAATGGTTAGACGCCCACTGCAGAATCAGTGGAGGCCTCCTCTGCCAGGAGAAGTCACTGCCAAAGTCAGCTGACATGGTGAGATGGTAATGTGAGGGTCTGGGGTCCCCAGTCTCCCCCAAGCCCAGCTGATCCTCTCTCAGCTTGGGACTAAATATCTTTGCTTGTACGAGCCCTCCTTCAGCCCAACCTCAAAGACTGAAATTCTGGGGTCTGTGTTGGCATCTCTGTCTGATCTCTGGGCCTCTGGACACAAGCTTAGCAGATACAAGAACCAGCACTTTCATGGGCTCAGAGTCTTCAGGCAGCTCAGAGATGGAGCAAAGACCCTGGATAGAAGCCCCTGACACCAGCTCCTGCGTTGTGCTCTGTGGGAGGGGTGCTGTTGTCTACAGAGGAACCTGGGAAAGAGGACAAGAGGAAGGGA
>NW_008446154.1:0-494 GCF_000622305.1 Nannospalax galili
AACAGGTGAGGGGAGGAGGGAAAGGATGATGTGGTAAAAGCTCATGATGCATTTGTATGAAAATGTCCCTATGAACCCATCACTATGTACAAGGAAAGTACACCAATAAAACATTTTATGTAAAACATTCAAAATAGGGCTGGGGATGTGTCTCCATTGGTAGAGCGCTTGCCTAGCATGTACGAAGCCCTGGGTTCGATCTCTAGCACCACGTAAACCAGGCATAGTGGTGCAATGCCTGCAATTACAGCCCTCAGGAGGTGGAGGCAGGAGGATCACAAGTTCAAGGTGACTGCATGGTGAGTTTGATGCCAGTCTGGACTACATGAGACCTTGACTTCAAATTAATTATTTAATTAAATCTTTACTGCTGTGGCTTTTGTCTCAATATGCAATGTTCTCTGGACTATGCATAATCCATAGATTACATGAGGAGAATGAACAGAGGGACATTTGATAGCAACCTGATCATTTGATAACAAATTGACCAACTG
>NW_008446155.1:0-494 GCF_000622305.1 Nannospalax galili
ATTTAGTTATAGTCACTATTATACATCTTGGCTTTCTTTTCTAATTTTTCCTAGCTTATGAAGTAAAATTGACTGCTTTTTTATTTTAAAATAATTTTTAATTGCTCTTTAAAAACACATACTTTTGACTTATGCTTTCCTAGACTAAATTTATTTTCACCATGTACATGGCTCCCTCTCTCTTTTAAGTTAAATTTTAGGGTTTTCTTTTTAGGAATTTTATATATGATTATTATATTTGCATCATTTCCATCCTTCCCTTTCCTGCCTCCAATTCTTCCCATGTTCCTCCTCCTACTCTCTCTCAATTTTGTGACCTCTTCTTTAATTATAACAGTTAAATATATATATCACACACAACCTACTGAATCCATTCAGTTGCTCATATGCACATGTGTTCAGGGCTGACCATTTGGGATTGGATAACCTATCAGAGAGCTCATCTGTCATCCCTAGAGAAAACTAATTCATTCTCTCTCTTGCTTTCTCACTCT
>NW_008446156.1:0-494 GCF_000622305.1 Nannospalax galili
TCCTTTCTGAGTGTTAAATGGTATTTTCTGTGTATTTGTTTGTTTGAGACAGGGTCGCACTATCCCAGGCTGAACTCAAACTCTGGATCTGCCTGCCTCAGCCTTCGGAGTTTTGGGATGCAGGCATACGAAACATAGCAGCTCAGATGCTCTTTTCTGTGACGTGTGTAATGTTTCAGCTGTACCAAGTAAAGTCTTTTATGGGTACAACTGAGGTCCTTGTCACTATTTTTAAGATCTGTTGTAATGAGAAATGTACTCACAGTTCTGGGTCAGAATGTCAAATGCCCAACTCCCTGTGTTAAAAGGGAGTTCCCAGGTGACTGCTGGTATAAATCAGGGGTGGTGTGTTCTGTGGGGACTGTCTGTACTCCTGGTTTGGGCATGTGGGGCTTAGTCCTGTTGGGTTTCCTTCTGAGACAGATGCCATATGTGTTTACAGCACTGTTGGCATTTTTGGCCAGATTGGCTTTGTTTTGTTTTGTTTTGTTTTG
>NW_008446157.1:0-494 GCF_000622305.1 Nannospalax galili
TTTTTTTTTTTTTCAAAAGCAGCATAGCACAGATACTAAAATTTGGCAAAGTAGAAAAACAGAAAACGTTAGACAAACTCATTCATGACCACGGTGAAGAAAATTTAAATGAAGCAATGGCAGGAATTTAATAGAACGTTTAAAGAACAAAATGCAGCTTTCAAGTGGCGTTCATTCCCCAAATCAAAAGCCCTTCAAAATTATGAAATCTATTAATAAGATACATTGTGTTATATTAGTCTACCAAGGCCTATCAGAGGACTAACTCAACAGGTGCCAGAGATGAACTTTCATCAAACTCAGTCCTTGATGCTGATTTGAAACAAGATGACAGACCTCACCTTGTGGGAGTAGATGGAGGCCTCCTCAGTGTCCATCCAGGTCTCCAACATTTGAACTTGGAGCCCTGCCCATACCTTGCCTGATACTAACAAGCCATTGGGTATTTTTATTCAAGGTAATTTTCTAAGCCAATTTGAGGTGGGTTTTTTTTT
>NW_008446158.1:0-494 GCF_000622305.1 Nannospalax galili
GTTCAAAAAATTGGATTAGGAACTTTGGGAAGGTACCCAGGGGAATATTTACCTAGCAAATAAAAGCTGCAAGTTCCTTTTGGACTGTAAATATTACAGTTCAATGGGGCTGGAGAGATAACTCAACAGTTAAGAGCACTAGCTGCCCTTGCAGAGAACCTGGGTTTAGTTTCCAGCACCTACATGGTGACTAACAACCATCAGTAACACCAGTTCCAGAGGACCTGATGCCCTCTTCTGACCACCGTGGACATTGCATGACGTAGGTACACTTATATACATGCAGGCAATATTCATACACATAAAAATAATAAATGGAACATTTTAATATGACAATTCAAGAGAAGGACATTATTGTTTTTAAGTTTGCTGAGGAAGTATATTCAGATCAATTTGTCTTACCATCCTAAAAGCCTAAACATTTAGAGCTATTTTCAATGTGAAACTAGTCTCTGCAACACTCAAGGAGGAAGGGGAAGAGAAAAGACAAAGAA
>NW_008446159.1:0-494 GCF_000622305.1 Nannospalax galili
TACCTCTGTCCTTCCAATGAATGGAAAGCTTTTAGGACACCTTTCTCTGTACTCGTTCTTATAGAGTGACCTTGGCTGAGTTTCTTTTTCAAAGCTTCATTGTGGTTATTTTAATGTTCTAATGTAGCTGGAAATTACAAAGTTTGATTTGTGTTCTGTCCGTGAGTCCTCATTACTGCTGACATAGAAGAGTCATTTGGTATGAAGACCCTACACTGAGAAACTTTTGGTGCTAGAACAGCATTCTACTAGGATGTGAAATCATCAAAACCCTAAAACAAAGCCTCTGATAAAGAATTGAGCCTGTTCACTCTCTTTTCAATTGCTGTATTGTATCCTCTTTAAATGATGGCTTGAAAATCTCAGTGCCAAGTATGAGACACCTCCTTAAGAACTCTTGGCCAGAAAGGCCCCAGAAGCTCACAAAACTATTAAAGTTATCAGTATTGCCTTTAGTTGACCACCAAAACTGGATAATTAAATACTATCAACTA
>NW_008446160.1:0-494 GCF_000622305.1 Nannospalax galili
CTCTTGTTTTTTGTAGTTCAATAAGTTATTATTAATTATTATTATTATTATTATTATTATTTTGCAGCACATCTCAAACTTTTTATCAAGGAGAGGGACCTGGTAGAATTTTCTTCCATCTCTATTGACATGCCCAGTGGTGCGGTCTTTGCACCTCCTGTACAGGCTAGCTCTCATAGAATCTGAAAGTTCTATACAAGCTTATAAGGGGGGGAAATTATTAACAATCCTACCTGTTGTAAAGTTTAAGAACCACAACAATGAACAGATCAGCAAGATATCTCCTACAGTGTAATAGAGATACATATATCTTGGGGATAACCAACACCTGTCTAATTATACCTAAGGTCCACTCAATTGAGAGTAACTCATGCCCAGTGCTGTAAAGCTAGACACAAGCCCATAATTGGGGAGGTCATAGGCCTAGAACAGAACCTCCTACTATCATGTTACTAAAGAAACAGTTTCCAACTTTCTTGTAAATACCATATACA
>NW_008446161.1:0-494 GCF_000622305.1 Nannospalax galili
AAAAAAAGAAACCGATTTTCAATCTCACCTCTGTCCACAATGTGGTCCCTCGTCCTAAGGACTCCTCTTGTCTCAGCGACATGAGAAAAGTTGAGACGTCTGAAAGTGACACTTTTTCCTAGACGGGGTTTTGAGAAAGTAGAAAGTATTCAGTTTACATTTTTATCAGAGTAACATCACATCACTGTAGAATCAACTAGGCGAAGTAGTCAACATGGATTACCATTAATAAACAAACAGGAAGTTAGAAACAACTAAGACAAGTAGTCAATGCAGATTATCACTAGTTAAGCAAATAGGATATGACATTTTTTAAAAATTAGTTCACTTAAAAACAAAAACACAGCCAGGCCTGGTGGTGCATGCCTTTAATCCCAGCACTCGAAGGCAGAACCAAGCAAATCTCTGTGAGATCGAGGCCAGCCTGATCTATATAACAAATTCTAGGCCGGGTGGGGCTAGAGAGAGACCTTGTCTCAGGAAAAAAAAAAAAA
>NW_008446162.1:0-487 GCF_000622305.1 Nannospalax galili
ACACACACACACACACACACACACACACACACGCATGCATGCATGCATGCACACACGTACACATGCATGCACAAAGACAAATTTATAAAGATTACTTCAGACATGAATAAAATTAATTATTTTAGTTACTTAATAAGAGTAACTAGTCATTTTTCTCACGGTTTTGTGATTTTCAGTGACTTTCTTCTACAAATGTATAAAAAGATAGCTTAGCTGAGAAATTATTGACAAAAGACAGCTGCTGGAAGATGGAAAGTTAGTTTTCTTTAAGGGTGTGACACCAGGTAGGTTGTCCAGGCTCCAGGGGTCAGACTCACAGGAAGAATATTCAGGAAACACAAATTAGATTTAATAGGTCTTTAAAATATAACAATAGAGGATATGAAGTCTGGGAAGGATTTAGGTAGTGGTAGAGATGAGGGAAAGGGTCTGAATATTATCAAAACATTGTATAAAATTCTCAAAGAATCTATAAAAAAGTTTTAAA
>NW_008446163.1:0-494 GCF_000622305.1 Nannospalax galili
CTTTCAAAAGTGGGTATACATTTTTAGGTTCACAGTTGAGTTAATACAGTTATACAATATTGAACTCCATATAAACCCTGTAAGACATAATATTGAATGAAGATTTCCATTCCATTTTAAAATATGCTGTTTCCTTCATTTTTTTGGCATTTCTGGGGTTTTTTTTGACATTTATGTAGCTTTTAATACATGTTTTGCCAGAAATAACTTGAAGCAGATTGCATAAAAATATATACACAATGAAGTTTAAGGGGGTAAAAGTAAAAATAAGAAATCAAAGACCAAAGGATTCGCCAACATGAGGTCAACTTTGCTGGAATAACGGTTTCCATTAGATCTGTTCTTTTTGGGTTTTGTTGTTGTTTTTTAAATCCTAACTAATTTATTGGGGTCATTACCAAAGCATAGGATGGAGGTTTATTTACAGAAGAGTGCCTCCCCCCATTTACAGTTGTGCTGAGAAGTCCACATTCAAACATAGATCTTGTGACTTA
>NW_008446164.1:0-494 GCF_000622305.1 Nannospalax galili
TATGTGTGTGTAGCTGAAGACTGAACCCAGAGCCTTGTGCACACCAGGCAAATGCTCTTCTATTTTGAAACAGTGTCTCACTAAGTTGTCCAGGCCGTCCTGGAACTCACTGTAACCCAGGCAGGTCTTGAACTTGTGATCCTCCTACCTCAGCCTCTGAGTAGCTGGACTTATATGCTGGTTCCAGGATGACATTTTACAGCACAGAGAACTGATGTGTGCTCACTGTGGGATGTTTCTCAGACTAGAAACAAGGGGCCCCTCTACCATGAGCACACAGCAGGGTCTTAAGCACTTACCATGTACACAATGACAGCAAGTTCATAGGTGATGGACTGGGCTCCAAGCTCCACCATGCCGAGGATACCTGGTGAAGACACACAGTTGACACCCCACTCTAGCTAGGCCTGGTTCCCAGCAGTCCTCCTTTCTGTCTACGCACCACTCAAGAAGCTGCCGATCTCATAGGCCCACCATTCGATACACAGCATGAG
>NW_008446165.1:0-494 GCF_000622305.1 Nannospalax galili
CCACCATGCCCTGTCCTCTTTGAAATGCTTGTTCTTGTCGTTTGTGACCATCACCTCAACTGTTTGTACTATTTTATTTCTCCCAATTTAGTTGATCATGGCCTTGCCAGGTTGGTGACAGTATACTGTGAACATGGCCATAAAGCTGCCCAAATCAACCCCCTCTTTCCTGGACAAGCCCTGCTGGACACTGTGCCTGAAATCCAAGCCCTTGTGCAGACTCTGCAGGGTCCCTTCACTACCACAGGTAAGGCAGAGCCTGGGTGGGAGAGGAGAACTGCCCACAAGAAGTGATGGCTTTGCTCTGTTTTTGAAGAACTCCATGCCCTGGGGCTTCAATAGGTGAAGAGACAAGGAATCATTGAATTTCCTTCAAGGAGGAACGCCAGAGTGCGTTGGCAAGATGGCTCAGTGAAAAAAGTACCTGCCACTAAGCCTGATGACTTGAGTTTGATCCCTGAGATCTACATGATGGAAGGAGAGAATTAGCTCCT
>NW_008446166.1:0-494 GCF_000622305.1 Nannospalax galili
AATGCTGGTTAAACATGACTTCATCACATAGTAAATATACCTGTCCTGACTTCACCCGCACATCTGAACTGAGAAATAAATTCCTATAATGCTGAGGAAAGACTTAAACCATTAGAAAAACAAACTGAGAAACGTGACTTTAGTCACTGCTTCATATTTTTTAAATAATACTAACTTTTAGTTTTTCAGATGTGCAAGTAGGCATCCTTAATGCCTGGCACAAATTAATACCACACTGTCTGAAGTGTGAGTATAAATATTCTTGAAACCATGTCACAGTATACAAACTGCCCAAAGTGTAACCGAGATGCACAGTTCAGAGGTGAGCCAGCCCCCACAGGCCTCCCCTGGGGTGGGTGATCTCATCCTCCTCCAGTCACTGAATTCACCCTCTTTCCCCCAACATCTGCCTACAAGGGTTGGTCTAAAAATCTCACAAATCAGAAGACTTACAAATTACTAGACTCCCGGTACACATATTTGCCAAAGTGTTA
>NW_008446167.1:0-494 GCF_000622305.1 Nannospalax galili
AGAGGGAGGCCAGAACTCAGCACTCTCTGGCAGTCTGCTGAGATCAGAGCAACTCTACTGATAGAGGTCTGAACCCACACTCTCAGTTTGTCTGCTAGGATCTCAGCCTTAGCCTACCAAGTCCAGATCTGCCCTGGGGCCTTGGGAGTGGCCTCACAAAACCCCAGGTATGCGGATGGGGATGGTGCAATTAGGGAAAGCACATTACTTTGTGGAGTCAGGATCAGGAGGCTCTCAGGCTGTCCCTTGCATTCTTAGGTCCTCTGTCAGAGGGAGGCCAGAACTCATCACTCTCTGACAGTCTTCTCAGATCAGAGCTGCAACACCAATGGAGGTTGAAACCCAGCCTCTCTGGCTGTCTGCTTGGATCTCAGCCTTAGCCTACCAAAGCCAGATATACCCTGGGGCCTTGAGAGGGTCCTCACGCAGAAATCCTAAGTAGTGAGATGGGTATGCAATTAATTTTGGACACTGTTCTGGGTTATGAAACTTTG
>NW_008446168.1:0-494 GCF_000622305.1 Nannospalax galili
GGTGCTTGCTTCCTCCTACCTGCTCACATATCGTCTGTGACCTGAGTGTTCAGGAAACATCTGAGCCTTGTGTCACAGAAGGGCCCAACTTCACACTTCACACTGATATACTTTTGCTGGCCCATGTTTTCCATTTGAGTAACCAGAGGCTAGTGTAAACAAAGATAGGGCTCTACCTAGGAAGTGTGCAACTCCTGTGACCTGACGGATCCTTTGGGGCGTTTAGAGTAGACCCTGGGGGAGGCAATGGGTTTAGGCAATGGGTTCAGTCCAGAGGAGGAGGGCAGCAGACTCTAGTTTACCTGTCCCCAAAACAAATATTTCTGATCTTGGCTTCTCAGAGCTCATGGGGAAGTTGGTTTCAGCTTTTACTGAACTTGGATCCTTGTTGCTGTACCCAGGGAAGGCTGTCTGTCTTTTGGGAGGCCACTGGGTCAGGTGGAGGCTGGTGTGTCCCTCAGGAAGTAGAGAGACTTGCACATGATTATTGGTAT
>NW_008446169.1:0-494 GCF_000622305.1 Nannospalax galili
TGTGTGTGTGTGTGTGTGTGAAGACTGGAGGCAAGTACAGCACATTGCAAGCTTCCAGAGAAAGCCACACGACCTGTGAGTACTTCAAGTACTCAGTGTCGAGTGGCGTGCAGCAGTGAATACGTTCTGTTCATTTCTAAAAACTATGTTTATTATGATCTGCGTGTGGGTGCGTGTGCCAAGGCACACTTGCAGAGATCAGAGGACAACTTTGTAGAGTTGATTCTCTCCCTCCACCTTTACATGGGTTCCGGGGATCAAACTCAGGTCAGCAGTACCTTTGCCCACAGAGCTGTCTCGCTGGTGTTCTCCTCATTCATTTATTTGTGCGCAGTCTGTGATTTATTTTCATGACTTTTATGATCAGAAAAATAGTGTACTGGGGTTAAAAGGGCCATGCAATGGAAGGTTCTGGGTACAGGCTGAAACGGGAACCTCCCACATTTCAGCTGATGTTCCCATGGGTCTGGATCCTTCCTCTCCTGCTCAGGTGC
>NW_008446170.1:0-493 GCF_000622305.1 Nannospalax galili
CAGTTCCCTAGTCCAAGTTTTCACCTTTGGACTAAATGAAATGTCCTTTTCTCTCTTCTCCATCCCTACATCCTTGCCACCTGGAAGTCCAGAGTCACTAAAGTCAAAATAGCCCCTTCTGAACAGTAAGCATCCAGGTTAGCAAATAAAACTTTCCATTAATCACTCGATACAGTGGGCATCCTAAAGGCGCAGTGGACCTCCCTGAACAGTTAACCGGAAACACTTTCTCGCACTGACTTCCTCAAGAGCAATATCAGCCACCAGCTCCGCACGCTGACGGAAGTGCCCTGCAGAACAGAGGCTTTGAGCATCTAGGTCATAAACGTTCCGCCCTTCCCCATCTCTCACACTCACTCGACGCCGCGGTCCAAGGAATTCTACGGATAAAAGCAACCGGCGGAGCCAGCGTCATTCCGCGTCTCACTGCCGAGGCGGCCATGTCGAGAAGAAAAGCGTCAGCGAGCTCAGGTCGCGACACCGGAAGAACCTG
>NW_008446171.1:0-494 GCF_000622305.1 Nannospalax galili
CCACCTTTATGTGGGTTTTCAGGATTGAACTGAGGTAGCCAGCCGTGCATAGCAAGCACCTTTACCCATCTTCTTGTCCCCCAAACAGTTTTCTTATCAGTAAAGTGAGAAGAGATGGGTGATCTCCAGGCTCCCTAAGCACCCTCATGATCTGGATCTTCTTCCACTTATGGTGTCACACACCTGTAATCCCAACATTTGAGAGGTAGAGGGAAGACTGTCAGGAGTTCAAGGTTAGCCTTGGCTACATAGAGAGTTCAAGGACAGCCTTGGCTACAGGAGACCTGTCCTCAAAAACAAAAACAAAACCCAAACAAAACAAAATCTAGATATTTATGACCAGAAAGACAATTAGAAGAGATGCATTTTATTATACCTGGGAGGGGCTTGAAGAGCCTTTACTGATGGTGATGGATGATGGTTATGATGGTAATGGTAGTGAATGATGATGATGGTGATGGTGGTGATTGTGGTGATGGTGGTGATTGTGGTGA
>NW_008446172.1:0-494 GCF_000622305.1 Nannospalax galili
TCTGAGGTTGGCTTTCCCCAAAACAGATCCTGAGATGCAGATTTGGCTTCAAATGATTTGTGATGGACAGGTCCTCAACGAGAGAGCCAATGAGAAAGACTCATTTTCGATAGCACAGAAGCCAGGTATGGTGGTTCCTGTTTGTTAACTCCAGCACTCAGGAGGCAGGGGCAGGAGGATCAGAAGTTAAAGGTCATCCTTGGCTACATAGTGAATTTGAGGCCAGCCTAGACTACATGAGACTCTGTCTCAAAACCAAACAAAAGAATAAATAAACAAATAGCACCACAAAATCTTCCCACCTGGAGGCAAAGACGGTGACCTTGCCCTCCTTCCCCGACTGCCCCACAGATAGAGCAATGATACCTTCGGCCAGGTAGCTCAGAGGACACCAGCCTGCTGTTCCTGATGCCTCTCCTATTCCAAAGCAGGCAGGAACTGGATATGACAAGTAGAGGGGATTTGTGGGGTGCTGGCCCTTCCTTCTGAGTCCA
>NW_008446173.1:0-492 GCF_000622305.1 Nannospalax galili
GCTGGGAACCAATCCCAGGTCCTCTGCAAGAGCAGTCAGTGCTCTTAACCAATGAGCTGTCTCTCTAGCCCCCTAAGGCATTAGTATTTTATCTTGCACTTTGCTGAATGTATTTATCAGCTCTAGGAGTTTTCTGGTGGAAGCTCTAGGATCTTTTATGTATTGGATCCTGTTACCTGTAAATAAGGATACTTTGACTTTTTCCTTTCCAATTTGTATTTCCTTTATTACCTTCATTTGTCATATTGCTCTAGCTAAGGCTTCAAGTACTATATTGAACAGGAATGGAAAGTGTGGATATCCTTGTCTTTTTCTTGATTTTAATGGGAATGCTTTAAGTTTTTATCCATTTGGCATGATATTGGCTGTGGGATTGCTGTATAGTGCCTTTGCTATGTTGAGATATGTCCCCTGTATCCCTATGTTCTCCATGCCTTTTTTGGGGGTCTTTTTGAGACAGGGTCTCCCTGTAGCCCCAGCTATCCTGGAACT
>NW_008446174.1:0-493 GCF_000622305.1 Nannospalax galili
GATAGATAGATAGATAGATAGATAGATAATAGATGATAGATAGATGACAGAAAGACAATAACAAATGACAGGTGTAGATGTAGATATACTAGAATACTACTCAACCGTACAAAATTATAAAATCCTGTCATAGTGACAACACGACGAACCTGCAGGATATAACACAAAGTGAAACAAGCCAGAAACAGAAAAGCAAACATCACATGGCCTCACTCACGTGTGGGATTCAGGGAACTGCATCTCATAGAATTTAAGAGTACAGTGCTGGAGTGGGGATGAAGGGAGATGAAGGCGCTGGCCATTGGGTCCACTTGGACATGAGGAGGAGTGAGTTCTGGCTGCTTCTGCATGGTAGGAAACTATGGTCCACAACATAGCTTTAAAAAGTTTTGAATGTTGCACTGCAAATAAATGATAGTTGTTTAAGGCAATGGACATGCCAGTCATGCCAATTTGATCTTTCACATGTGCACATGTATCAAAACATCACATC
>NW_008446175.1:0-491 GCF_000622305.1 Nannospalax galili
GTGTGTGTGTGTGTGTGTGTGTGTGTGTGTGTGTAGGAGTGTAGGCACACACGTGCCAGGTCAGAGGACAACTTACAGGATGCAGTTCTCTCCTTCCATCATGGGATTCAGGGACTGAAATCAAGTCCAGGCTTGGCAGCCATTTGATCCACTGAGCCCATGAGTATACACTTTCAATTAACAATTTTGTAACTGGATTAACACATGATAAAATGTAGTATCTTTATTACTTATTATAATGTAGTATAATCAACATATCATTCCCCTTTGTAGAAGTGATCCCAATCTTTTTTCTTTTTTTAAATATTTTTATGTGTATGAGTATATTGCCTGTAAGTGCACCTGTGTTGTATACTGCCCACAGAAGTCAGAAGAGGGTGCTGGATCCCTTGGAACTGGAGTTATGGATGGTTGTTAGCTGCCATGGGAACTGAACTCAAGTCCTCTGCAAGAGCAGTCAGTGCTCTTAATCACTAAGCCATCTCTCCAAC
>NW_008446176.1:0-494 GCF_000622305.1 Nannospalax galili
GTGTGGTTGTCCTACATACATGCAGGAAAACACTCATACACATAAAATAAAAACAAATGTTTTAGATAATAAAAAATAAAAGTGACAAAGAAGTAGTTGTAAATTACCCAATATATTTTTGAGGTTTGACTTTGAACACAGGCTACAACAGAAAGGAATCAAGGGCCAGATAGCTGATGGACTGAGAAACAAAATCAGCAGCAGACGGATCTCTGAAGGAGTCTCTGGAGAAGGGGGGAAACACGATCTCCCTTCCATCATTTTAAGCTGAGATGCTGCTAGACATCCATGTGGAGATGCCAAGTGAGTGTTTGGGTATTTGATTCAAGATTTTGGGAGTAAGAGGATGGGGAAACATAAGTGTGGGAACTATCAGCATGTAAGTCATTTTTCAACCACAGATCTGTATGAAATAACATAGAGAATAGAAAATATCTTGGTTGAGTCTTGCAGCCATCCAATATTTAAAATTTAAGAAGATAAGAAAGATCCAG
>NW_008446177.1:0-494 GCF_000622305.1 Nannospalax galili
AGCAGTGTGTGCAAAAGTTCTGAGATGGTAAGGAACTGGGCACATTTGAGGCATGGAAAGAAACTTAGTGTGGATTAGAGTAGCAGGACTAGAGGTCGAGTCATAAGCAACATCATAAGCCTTTGTAAAGATGCTAGACTCTGGATATAGGGCTCTTAAAAGTCTCACTGACTGTGTACTAGCTCCTTATTGGTCAGGAGACTCTTCCCTCTCTCATGAAGAAGGCTCATACCAGAAGGTAATCTCACCTTTCTCCAGTGCTTCTCTGAAGCTTCACAGTCTTATCTCATGCTGCACCCTGATTAGCAGGTCCCCAACATGAATCTAATCCCTTAGCATCACTGGCCTGTAATGAGAGGGCCAGTCTGTATACTTGACCTTGTGGGGAGGAGAAGCACTCAAACTCAACTTCCTGACACTTCCCCTTCAGATCAGCAAATCTGGGCTATGCAAATGTTTTCTGTCCTATGCTGCAGCCACTGACTGATTTTATG
>NW_008446178.1:0-495 GCF_000622305.1 Nannospalax galili
TTCTGTGTATATTCTGGATATTAATCCTCCGTCAGATGTGTAGCTGGTAAAGATTTTCTCCGTTACCTGGGTTTCCTCATCCCCTATTTGTTGGTTCTTTTGTTGTACAGAAGCTTTGTACTTTAATGAGGTCCCACTTATTTATTGCTGACCTTAATGCCTGAGCAGCTGGTGACTGATTTAGAAAATCCTTTCCTATGCCTATGTCTTGGAGTGTGCTGCCTATGTTTTCTTCTAGCACTTTTAGAGTTTTAGGATTTACATTGAGGTCTTTGATCCCTTTGGAGTTGACTTTTATGCAGGGTGAAACATAAGGGTCCAATTTCCTTCTTCTACAGGTGGAGATCTGGTTTTACCAGCATAATTTGTTGAAGATACTGTCTTTTCTCCATTACGTTCTTAGCACCTTTGTCAAATATCAGGTGACTAAAATTGCATGTACTTATGTTTGGGTCTTCTGTTGTGTTCCATTGATCTACATGTCTATTTTTGTGC
>NW_008446179.1:0-494 GCF_000622305.1 Nannospalax galili
GTGTGTGTGTGTGTGTGTGTGTGTGTTCAGTCAGGTACTTGACTCTGTTGAGAACTCTCCTGGGTTTGGGCACCGAAATGTTAGGAATAGAAGTGGAAAGAGTGGCAGGTGGAAAAGGAAAGCAACGAGCCTCAATAATCCAGAGTGACCCTTATTATTAGTTGGTGAGGACTGGAACCTGGTGGGGACTGACACAGTGACCACACTGATTCCAGCAGTGGGAGAGTTTAAGTATGTTTGTATGTGGAGACAGGGATATGTGCCTTGGTGTGTGTAAAGGGCTTCGAGTCTGATAAGGGCAGAAGGACGTGCTTGCAGACTAGGAATCACTTTATGGCTGGGGTGGTATGTTCCAGTGCCATTGTTTCTAAACAGGAGCTAACAATGTTCTGATGAGGCCTGTCAGCGGAAGTAATGGTTTATGACAGCTCAGGGGATTTCATGCAATCTCCCTTTACACCCCAGTCCTCTTTAGGGCAAGAGCTCACCCCCCC
>NW_008446180.1:0-495 GCF_000622305.1 Nannospalax galili
TATCAAAATGGTTACCTTTCATCCCAGTGCCTTTATTCTCAAGCACCTAATGTTAATAGTTTCACAGGCATGATGACCGTTTTCTGTCAGATTGATGGACATAACTTAATAGCTCCCTGTTGATGAAGTTTTTTGTTATCACTGCTAATAAAACTCTGAATAACCTTTTATATATGTCATTTCTTACATATATTAATTACATCTATAAGTAAAATCAAGGCAATGGAATATGTACATTTATATTTTTAAGATTTTATCAACCTGCCATTGTGAAAATGTGTGTTACATGCCAACATCAACAATAGAAGAACGACCATTTCTCCACACCTTTATGATATTAGCAGCAGATTCAATTTTTTCTTTGCCAGTTTAGGAGGAAAGTATTGTCCCAGCATGACTCTGATTTATTTTTCTCATTTAAGGAGGATTGTTTTTAGTGTGTTGGAAATATTTCTGTATACTCTCTACGAACCATCTGCTGTTTGAGGGTTTTTT
>NW_008446181.1:0-495 GCF_000622305.1 Nannospalax galili
CTTATCTTATGGCTACTGAGCCTTGTAAGCCTCAGAGAAGCCTTCCTATCTATACTCTTTTAATTGTTCTCAACATAATTGCTTGCTGTTGCATATGGAATAATTTGATGTGCACAGTTTTATACTAGAAAATTCCCTTACTTGTCAGATGCCGTCCTACCAACTGACAGGAAGAAAAGGCAGAGTGCCATCTTCCACATGTGATTTTATAGATGTGAGTTGCTACTAATGGAGAGTGAGAGGGGACATGAGAGAAGGAAAGGGCCTCCTACTTTATAGCATAAGAGCACATTTGTTCAGATTGTAGAAAGGCATCTGTATGTGCATGCTGGAAATAATTCTGCACACGCACATTACTAGTGGTTTGTATTGAGTTAGCACCTAGCCCAGGTAGCATCAAGGATTGGAAAGCAAGGCTCAATGGCCTTGGAATATGCGAACCCGGAGGGTGAAGATGATGACAGGAAAGTGCAGGATGAGATGACAGAAACACCA
>NW_008446182.1:0-494 GCF_000622305.1 Nannospalax galili
TGTATCAATAGATTCAGTTTTTATTTTATATACATGATGGATAGGTCACATGGTTCTGCTTCTTAGACAATTTTCAGCAGATGTGTGTTGGGGTATGCAGAAGTCATTTGTGGTAGTAGGTGGGCTTTTTTTCAAAGCTCTGAACTAGTCTCCCCTGTTTCTATGACCAAACCATTTTGAGATTTCTGAAATGACTCCTTAAAAAAGACACTTATGATAAAAACAAATAGTATTCTGTGGTTTAACCCCGCAACCCAGTGATCTGACGAGGGAATGGACAGGAAGCTGTGCTACATTTCAGTCACACTGAGTCCACCTCCATACAGTCTGTGGATGCCGGCATTCCACATGGTCCCCTGCAGGCTGGAGGGACCCACGGAGAAGGGAGACAGACTCACCAGATCCAAAGCTTTACACCTGCTAAGCAGATGCTCTGACATTGAGCTGCAAGCTTGGCTCCCTCCCTGCACAGTCTTGCATCCATCTCTCACTTC
>NW_008446183.1:0-495 GCF_000622305.1 Nannospalax galili
CTACACAATAGATTAGTATCCTGAATATTGGTCCTAAGTAAGTAGTATACTTCGTGTCACCAAAAACTAGTGAGTCATGTCTTCTGAGGGAAGGGAAGATAATACCTTTTCCACAACATTCTTCACTTCCACATGACTTGAGTTTGAGTTTTTCATTCATGTGCAATGCTTACATTACCATTTTTGGTTTATGAGTTATGTGAATAGATACGTTTCTGCGCTTTGGCTAACAGAATATAAATTTAATTTACATCCTCCTGCCTTGAAGAGCTACTTCTGTTGTCTTTACCAATAGTAAAAAAGAGTGTTTCACTGGGCAAAGTTGAAAAGAGGTCCAGGCATGGTGGTCCATTCATACTGGAGGCAAAGGTAGGTGGATCTCTACAAACTGAGGTCAACCTTGTCTACATAATGAGTTTCAGGCCGGCTTGGGCCACAGGGAGACCCTGTCTAAAAAAAGAGAAAAAGAGAGGAAGGAAGGAAGAGAGAGAGAGA
>NW_008446184.1:0-495 GCF_000622305.1 Nannospalax galili
GTGGGACCAACATGGTCGGGGGCCTGGGTTCCACTCCTGCCCACATGGGAGATCCCCACTCATTTATCAGCTGCTGAGCAGAGTGCTGGAGAAGCCCATAAAGGCCTCACCACTGCTCTTGTTATCCAGATGGCTGCCGACTTGTGAGATCTTTGAGGAACCATGCTATAATGCCAAAGGGCAAAGTCCTCTTCATGACTCCTCCGACAACCTTCCATCTTTGGCAGCATAGACTTCTTCAATCATCCATAGCTTCGACTTGGCTATGCTCAGATTGGATTCTGTAGGGATTCTGACTTGAGGATCCATTGGTCCATAGCAGTAGGTGAATGCGTGTGCATTCAGTCAGCTGGGCCCTGGGTGGTCTGGCTCCCTGCCCGCAGGGGCTTCTCCTTTAAGTCTGGCTCTAGCTTCAACTCCCCTGGGAGAAGTTCAGTCATGTCGTCTCTGTAGATGAGTTTGGTTGACAGATGCTTCAAGAGCTCCGGTGGTCCA
>NW_008446185.1:0-495 GCF_000622305.1 Nannospalax galili
ACCAAACCTTCAACATAATTGAAATTTTATTTGTTTACTTGTCTAAAGTTGTTGCTAACCCTTTCCCCTGCCCAGGAGATAGTGTGTTCTTCAAAGACCTCTACATGCTGGTCTTTTCTCATGCTTTCACCCCTTAGAACCTAAGCTTAGAACATGTGGGTCTCTCCGTGAGGCATTTTCTTAATTATTAACTGATTAAGAAGGGCCCAACCTGTTGGGGGTGGTGTCATCCCTGAGTAGTTGGGCCTGACTATATAAGAAAAATAGCTGAGTGAGTGAGGGGAAAGGAGTGAGGAACATTCCTTCCTCCATGGTCTCTGCTTCGGTTCCTGCCTCCGGGTTTCCTGCCTTGGTTCCTGCCGACTTCCCTCAGTGATGGACTGTCACTCAGAAGAGTGAGATGAAATAACCCCTGCCTTGCCAAGATGGTTTTGGTCAGTGTTTTATCTCACCAACAAAAACAGAGCTAAGACGGAGCCTAACTCCAACCCTGGC
>NW_008446186.1:0-495 GCF_000622305.1 Nannospalax galili
GGCCACACGTCCTTGTGGGCGTGTGCCACAGCCTCAAGAGAATCAAGCAATAGACAGTTATCAAACTTGGCAAGCAATTCAGCTTTTAAATTGGGGAGGATGGGAGGGTGTCTCCCAAACATGATCTCATATGGAGTTAAACCCAACAGATAGTGGGAGTTCTGTACCCTGTATAAGGCAAAGGGGAGGAGAGCCACCCAGTCCCTGCCAGTCTCCATGGTTAATTTAGTAAGCCTCTCTTTTAGGGTTCTATTCATCTTTTCTACCTTTCCAGAACTCTGGGGCCTGTATGCACAATGTTAATTTCCATTTTGTCCCCAATACCTTGGCTAACTCTTGTGTTACCTGAGAGGCAAAGGCCGATCTGTTGTCTGAGCTTAGAAGGGCTGGCACACCGTACCTTGGAAGAATGTCTTCCAACAGCCGCTTGGTGACTGTTTGCATAGTCTCATGCTTGGTAGGGTATGCCTCAGTCCATCCTGAAAAAGTATCTAC
>NW_008446187.1:0-494 GCF_000622305.1 Nannospalax galili
CTCTGCAAGAGCAGCCAGTGCTCTTAACTGCTGAGCCACCTCTCCAGCTCCAGGTCTCATCTATTTTCATGACTTACATGTGGCATTTTGCACACCCCAAACTCCAGCTTGACCAGACCTGTCTCACCACAGACTCAACATTAGCTACATCCATACATCGTCCATGGCCTTTGGAGATAGGACCTGGAAGTGTGCTTTGGACTTTGTTCCCTTCCTCTGCCACTTGATAGGGTGGCCAGACTGTATTGTTGGCAGACCCTTCCTCTACTTTGGTGCAAATCAGATAATGGATATTGGTCATGTTGCAGTTCCCCTAATCAAGTATTTCTGATTCTTATATTAATTACTCCCTCTCAGTAGGTGAGGTATGATCAGAACAGGCTTACTCAAGAAAATGTAGCATCCAGGGCCTATATCATTCATTGACCTTGGAAATGCTCCAGTAGCCCTCAGTTTAACCCAACTCTGGCAAGGTCATCCTTTTAACTCAGACT
>NW_008446188.1:0-495 GCF_000622305.1 Nannospalax galili
AGTGAGAACCAATTAGCAAGAGTTGTCTTCTGACCTCCACAGTTGCTCCACGGCATGCACATACCTGTTTTTACACAGGCACATAGACACAGACACACAGACACACACACATCCACACACACACTGCATAAAATAAATAAATATAATGTCGGGCATGGTGGCACACATCTTTAATCCTTGGGAGGATTAAAGCACTTGGGAGGCACAGCAGGCAGATCTTTGTGAGTTCATGGCCAGCCTATATAGTGAGTTTCAGGGCAGCTGAGGCTACAACGAGACCCTGTCTCAAATATACAAAAAGATAAATAAATAAATAAATATTATAATTTAAAACAGAGACATTAATCAGTGGAACCATATATGCATCTCAAAACAGAGTGATTCAGGTGTTAGACTTTAGTTGATGATAAAGGTGTCATTCAAAGTTTAGCTAAGCTGTTCAATAATTTGTAGACATGATTACATATTTATTTTAAGATAACACTGACTGTACAA
>NW_008446189.1:0-495 GCF_000622305.1 Nannospalax galili
AGATTGATGAGGAAGAAGTACATGGGCTTGTGGAGGCTGGGCTCTGCCACCACAGCCACCAGGATCAGGGTGTTACCCACCAGGATGAGCAGGTAGAGGAGGAGGAAGGTGAAGAAGATAGGAAGGAAGAGGGATTGTTGCAGGGAGGGGATGCCCATAAGGTAGAAGATGGTCTGGGAGTCCCCTGATCCATTACAGGCTGCGGCCTCCATGGCAGGTTAAAGTTGGATGCTCAGGAGATAGGTAGGGAGGACATCTGGAATCAAGCCCACCTGTAACAGAACAACCAGAGATTCTAGAGTGAGCATTACATAAGGATCATTATCTAATTATTATAACCAGTTTATCTACCACCAATTCTAGATGAAGCACAATGGGGTCTGTCCTGTCCCAAGTTTCTCATCCTATACCAGAATTCCTTCTCCTTTAAAAGTCAAGTGTAGGTAAAGTACTTGAAATAGAAAAAATGATAGAAAAACTACTTTCTCTATAAAG
>NW_008446190.1:0-495 GCF_000622305.1 Nannospalax galili
CATTGCACAACATGGGTGCACATACCTACATGCAGGCAATACACACATACACATAAAAAAATAAAAACAAAGAGTATAGTATTGGCTTAAAAACAAGCACATTGATCATTGGAATAGAATTGAGGACTCAGTTAAGTACACACACTTACATCCACCTGATTTTTGACAAAAGGACGAACTGGAGAAAGCAGCATGTTGAATACTTGGTGCTGGTCACACTGGATAGCTTCATGTAGAAGAATGAATCTAGATCCTTATCTTCCATCTTGCACAATACTCAACTCCAAATGAATCAATAACTTCAACGTGAGACCTGACACTCTAAATCTGACAGAGGAGAAATTCGGGAAGACATTGAAACTTCTAGGCACAGGGAAGGACTTTCTGAGCAGGACTCCACTAGCACAGGCATTGAGACAAAAAACTGACAGATGGGACCCCATAAATCTAAAACAGCTTCTGTACCAGAAAGGACACCAGCATTTGAGTGAAGAG